>NW_020653743.1:5692906-5744129 GCF_003589595.1 Hyposmocoma kahamanoa | reverse complement strand
ATATATATATAATATTAATACACTACGCCATTAACCTGCCATCGAAGAACAGAATACCAAAAAATTGCAATGGCAGTTGAATAGTATCTCGATGGCTAGCCACTGACGAACGATTACTCCAGATTGGTCTAGTGCGAGATGAGGACTTACAAGTCTTTCAGAAATGTGCGAGGTAGCTAGGTGGTGCGAGGATGAGTAGCGGACTCTTTTCAGCTGTGCGCGACTGGGGTGAGCGGAGGCGATGGCCAGCGAGCTCGCGTACCTCACACGTTCCTCGCTCACATCTCTCACTTTTTTAAATAAAGATAAGATAAATAGGCACTAGATAAATTTAATAAATAATATTTAGCTCTGCTAGCCCCTTATCCACCAGACCTGCGCTAAGCGAGGCTAGGAAAATGAAATGATCCTATTCAAATCAGCGTCACAGCCTTTTCTCGCCAGTGCCTTTTCTCGGCGGTGACATTAGCTGAGTGAAT
The DNA here is from genome assembly GCF_003589595.1 of Hyposmocoma kahamanoa. Lineage (NCBI taxonomy): Eukaryota > Metazoa > Arthropoda > Insecta > Lepidoptera > Cosmopterigidae > Hyposmocoma > Hyposmocoma kahamanoa. The sequence continues at coordinate 5,743,650 of NW_020653743.1, read as the reverse complement.
CCTTTTACATACGTCACAGCTGCACACATGACATCTACTTAGTACACAATAGTGTTGAAAACTTAATGTTTTTGCTTTGTTGTCACTTCATTACCGATTATTCAGATTTTATTTTTATTAATTCTTTTTGTTATTCTATTTTATTTTTGTTTAAATTTAGCTTTATCTTTTTTTTATCTTTCTTTCTGTGTATTTTTTGTGTTGTGACGTTTTGTAATAAATGGTTAAAACACCGCCAAGCCACCTCGCACATCTCTGGTGGAAACGCAGCCTTAGAAGGGTTTTCTGGACCTTTTCTCCACTTACCTCCAATACACGATCACAACTACCACAGCAGCTAGCAAGGCGAGTGGCAGCACAGCCAAGAGCGCTGCGGTGCTGACGCCGCGGGCTGCCGCGCGCATATCACCCGGCGTCAGCGGTGACGACTGCGCGGCACATAACTCGCTCGAAACTTCCTGTAAATTGTAAGGAAGAATAACCACTTATAATACGCTAATTATTTACCTTACAATTACAGGTACACTGAACTGTATTTTATAAACTAAAGTAAGTTTTTCCAAAGGTGCACGAAAGGGAGGCTCTGTTGCGAATCACGCGATGATCAATCATTTACTGAGTACACGAACTTCACCCAATTTTTGTATTGTGGTAACACTGCTTTGCCTTTGCTAACTTGCTATTTTGACACGGAGTAACGTCAATGGCAATGGCGGGAACCGAGTGCACTTCAGTTTGATTAATTATTTAATTTAATATTTTAAGAACCTACGTTTATATCCTGCTGTTTATGTACAATTCACTTTGCTACACCCCGACGGGGTATGTTTGTACTTAGTATGTAATGCTTGTACCAACATTATTTGCAATAAATAAATAAAATAAATAAAATAAACCTAAAAATATGGGTGTGTAAGTGAATGTACACTAAGAGATAAACAATTGCTAAATCCCTCTATGTACCGTTTAACATTACAACATGTATAGACATATTGGAAAGACACACATCTAACTTAATTGTCGAGTTTGATATTGTAACAATACATGTTCTACGTTGGGCGCAATATAAGTTTCCGTAACGAATAAAAAAAAATATATAAATGGTCAGAAATTAACTTATTGTTTCTCAAAATATTCTACGTTAGCGTTAATGCACTTTTTTATAAGAATGAACCAATTTTGAAAACATTTATGCCACTCCTCCGTGTCAATCTCTGAAACATATTTTTCATACTCTTCGAGGCAGTTGATGATAAAAATCGTTGACCCCGTAACTAATTCTTAATTTTTGGAAATAATAAAAGTCACAAGGTGCCAGATCGGGACTGTACGCGGGATGGCTCATAAGGTCAACGTTGTTCACCTTCAAAAATTCATTTGTCTGTCTGGCCGTGTGAGAACTGGCATTATCCTGGTGCAAGATGATACGGCGTTTACGGTTCGTTTTACGGAGTTTGTCAATAATTTCCGGCATAGAAATGGTCTTGTACCGATCACTATTGACGGTACAACGATTCTCCAAAGCAACAGAAGCCACGTATCCAGTTTTATTAAAAAAAGAAGCAATCGTCCGCTTGGAGGCACAACCGCTCATCTCGAAAGACCCATACGCTCAATTGCTGCTTTGTTTTGGGATCGTAACTATAAATCCATGTTTCGTCACTTGTTACTATGTCCCACACCAAATTTGACGCCCGTTCGTTGAATCTGGTAAGCATGGCGTTGCACCAAGGACGCGATCCGTTCGGATCCCACAGTGTGGGATGTAGACAACCAATTTCTAAAATGACGTTACAATGTAAAAACAAGTGACAGTCAGATGAAACAAACTGTATTCTACAGCCAAAGAGTTCCATTTTCAAATATTGTAATTACTTTTTAAATATTGTTTATGTAAGTGGCCAGTTCCGGAAACTTACAGAGCGCCCTATGTACGGCTATAAATTTGCGACGTGCTGACTCGACCCGCAGCAGGACTAGCCTCATTGATGCTTACGACTGTGGGCGCCTTTTGTTGGCATCAATCGGGTCGGTAGTAGGTGGCAGGTACGCTTGCACCGGGATTACTAGCCATCGAAGTTTAACCCACTTGGGTCAGTGGTTGGACAAAAGGGGAGGCTGGAGGTCCACTCGGGGCACCTCTCACGGTGTCCCGCCCCAGTACAAGGATGAGATGTGCTGGGGGTTTATACGCGACATACGAGGCGCGACGACGTAGCTTTCCTTACTTGTAAGTCTGGCGTATCCTAGACAACAATCAACGAGTACCTTACACAAGCCTTATAGTGTACGCCGTCGATACGATAAGAAGGGTTTCCAAATACTGCTACTTCATTGCTATGCGGTTAAATATCTGCGGTAAAGAACGGCGTTTGTGCGAGTAAGCGGCGTGACGTTGCAGCGTAAGTTAGTGATTGCATGTAAGTGTTTCTTGTTTATGTCTCAGTGTGTGTTAGTTGCCTGAGGTAGAATCGAAGGAGAAAGCGGTGCAGAGGATACAACCGGTTTTATATTTATATATTAAAGATATTTATTTATAACATTACTTTAAAACAGAAAAAATCCTTTGATCTGATTGAACCAGTGTCTATTGCCATGCCGAGGCAATCACTCTTAACAAACATTTTTTTTATGATATCAAGTTACGGGACGAATAAGTCGTGCGCCTGATGGTAAGCTACACGCTTGTCCATAACAGTTGCTGTGCGACTCAGAGCTTTAAATCGCAAAGATATGAGGGGCACTGCCACTGCGCCTGTCACCATTGACAATTTCCTTGTGTAACACAACCCCACGACCAATCCAGTCTTACTTTGTGTTGTTCGATGGAGGAATTTTTCTTCGTATTGATCGACCTTAGAATAACAAACTAGTGGAGCTCACAAAAAAATATATGAATATCATTGTAGTAAAGCATCATGATATTCAATTTTTTTTTTTAATAAAGAACTACAGTGGAACTCAGACAACTACCCGATGACTCACGTATTAGAGTAGATTTTTTTTGCTTGACATATTTCAAACCAATCTGGGTCATTAATCAGGCCGTGACTCGACGAAAACGCCGCGGAAGTTCACGATGAAGGACCACGGACCACTTCGAAACACGTTCAGGAAAAAAAATACTATTTTCAAATTAATTTCCCGAAATACAAAAATGATAAGCTCAGTACTAAAAAACTGACCTCAAAAGTTCATGGAATTACACTTGTGTGCCCGGTTTTATTGAAATCGGTTACCGGAAAGTGCTCGAAACCGGGTTCATCTCATAGTTTGCCACTTTAAAGGTGAACTATTTTCTTCCAATTGTAACAATTAAATAAAGTCTTTTCTTTAAATAGGCCCTCTACTGAAGTACCCTCTTTCCAACAATAAAAGAATCATCGCGTAACACGCATACAAAAAAAATACAAGCGAATTGAGAACCTCCTCCTTTTTTAAAGTCGGTTAACAAACAAAACACACACATGACAATTTTTTTTAACGCACACACTCAACTTATCCCCGCACTAGTGAAACCCTGTCTCGCGGGTGCCATGGAAACACACATAGACAACCAAAAATGACACCCAAACTCACGAGAGAAATAAATGTAGGCCATACAAATATTTCTCCCAGCCCGGGAAACGAACCTGGGACCTCTGCCTCAGCCACAGAGGCAGTTAAATACCATAGTATTATCTCAAAAATTGCGTTTTATATTTTATTTTATTCTCAAAAACTGCATTGTATGTATGTCATTCGCATACGAGTCAGATCCCATACGATTTAATTGCAAAATGGCTGGACAACACTCTCCTCAAACCTGAAATGTTACTTACGGTTTTATTACCAAGGTAGCAAAACTCCTGGGAAATAATGTCTAAGATCACTCTCACTGTTCAAACTTTAGAAGGTTCTTTTTCTAAATTGGTTCTATAAAGGAAAATAACATAACACCTTTATCATAATGCACATAGGAGCTAAGAGATCGTTATAATCGGTGTAAAATATAGAAATTTACTTACACACATTACTATTACAAATTATTAGGGTTTCACACTATTAGAATTAGCAAAAACATATAAAAATCACAACAAGGAAATGTGTGGCTTCAATAGACGTCAATTTGTAAATGATACAATTTGAATGATTTTCCCTGTACATAATATGCTTGATTGTTATGAATACATAACACAAGGCAGATCGATATTAAATACTAGCTATCTACTACGACTTTGTTCGCGAATTAAACCCATCATCATAGATACACGCCATTTCTTTTTTCTTCTTTTTTTATTAAAAACATAAGTGCGCATTTGACCTCCATCTCATTTGATGAAAAGTGGCGATAAGGTCAACGATGGAGCCCACCTAAATGCCTGTTCACTCTCGCGTTGAAAAGGCAGTAATAATACCGTTCAGGGAACAAGTCTGCAGGCAGGGAATTCCACTCCATAGTCCCTCGCCATTTAAATGTGGAAGAGAAGCGCTTCGTAATCGTGCAATTCCTTTGCACATTTTTTTATTCTTTATTTTTAATGAAGAATGGAAACACAGCTGCGCGTTAGAGGCACCTTGTGGCTCTAGGACGTAACTATACCAAAATCGCTAATGACACCGCGTGTCGTATAGGACGCGTGACAGGTCTATCACTAAAATAAGTAAATAGTTATCCTAATAAATTTATATCGCCAAGGATAAGGATCTAAATCGTTAACCCTTAACTTATTTTCATTCTAAGCGTACACGGTGAAAATACGCCAAACCTTGTAGATAAGTCACCACTATCCGAACAAAATGTCCTTAGTGCTTTTCATCAATATGCCTAAAGCACCCTATAGACGATTCAATTTGCTTGTTAAATTTACCCTTCAAGCTTCGCATTTCGAAATCAAAGATCAAACCATTTTGACAAATTTGACCGGAGTTCAAACTCAGCCATCTCCTTATATAATCGTACCACTAAAATGAGTAATAAATAATACGGATAAAGCGTTGCTGGCATTAAATCGTTACTTAACGTTACGACCACAGATAAATATACTTATATAAGCATATTTACACATATAACACGTTGAGCAAAAATTCGACTTAATAATTGTTTTTTTATCATACCAAATGACGGGCCGAACAAGTCCTGCGCTTACCACCAAGGTAAGCGACACGCCTGTCCATAACAGTTGCAGTGCCACTCAGAGCTTTAAATCGCAAAGATATAATGGGCACTGCCACTGGCGCCTGTCACCATTGACAAGTTCCTTGTGTTACAGACCAATTCAGTCTTACTTTGTGTTGTTCGATCGAGGAGTTTTTCTTCGTATTGCTCGATCTTAGAATAACAAACTAGTGGAGCTCACAAAAAATATATGAATATCATTGTAGTAAAGCTTAAAGTTAATAGAAAACTACAGCGAAACTCAGACAACTACCCGGTAACTCACGTATTAAAGTCGATTTTTTTTTTGCTCGACATATCGACTGTGAACTGGCAACCGGTACTATCTTAATTTTGACAACTTTACAGGTGAAGAGAAAATTGTTTGCGTCATTTAAATAGCATCTGATTTATTAAATAAAAATACGTAGTTTTTAAATATGTTTGTTACACATACACTTCGTATTTTTATTTCATAAACCAGATGCTATATAAATGACGCAAACAATTTTTTTTCTTCATCGTGTTAAATTGTCAAAATTGAGATAGTACCGGTTGCCAGTTCACATTCGATATTTCGAACCAATCCTGCGCTTGGTGGTGAGCGTGTGTCGCTTACCACCAGGCGCAGGACTTGTTCATCCATAACAGTTACAATGCCACTCAGAGCTTTAAATCGCAAAGATTTGAGGGGCACTGCTACTGCGCCCGTCGCATGAGTAGAGAAGTTCCATGTGCCTGTAATTTCACCAGCATCCTTCAAAACCGGAACACAGTAATGCTCTCATTACTGCTTGGCGGCAGAAATAGGTAAGGTGGCACTGTTTCCCTGGACGAACTCATTCACAAGGAGCTCTACTGCTAGTGCTCAGTAAATATATTAATATGAGGTGTTAATTTATAATGAAAGATCGCTTCAATTAACAAGTCTTGCGCCTGATGGTAAGCTACACGCCTGGCCATAACAGTTACAGTGCTACTCAGAGCTTTAAATTGCAAAGATCTGAGGGGCATTGCCACTGCGCCCGTCACCCTGAGACGTAAGTTGACAAGTTCCATGTGCTTGTAATTTCCCCAAGTAATGTTTGGTTTATAAAGTGGAAATACCCTTCAAAGGATTCCATACGTAAAAATTCGAAAATTGTACTCAATTACAAACTCCAATTAGTTATGCTTATGATTCTTATGACGCATACTTAAGCACTGCTGCTTCCTTCCTCGTATTAAGACATTATATGTAGGCATTTTAGATGCCTGTTCATGTTAACAAGGTCAATTTACTTTTTGAATTATTTAATGTGCCAGACAATGACGCCTAATTACCTGGTCTCTAACTAGGGAATTCCGTGTACTAAGGGCAATTGAATTCACTCCGGAGCACTACTCAGAACACCCAAACCAGAATCAATTTAAAAAATGTAATTTCCCATATTGGTCCTATCCGGGAAGAGAACTCGAGCAACCTCATACAGCGCTCACAGTGCAAACCGTTGGACTAAATAGATCGAATAGATCGTCTGATATTCATCATCATACAAGATGTCAAAAAAGTCCAAACAAAGACCATAAAAAAACCAATTGAATTCACGAGGATTGTCCTCATACAAACGTCAGATGAATCACTTTTTTTATGTGAAACTGCTTTCGTGCTCGTTTAAAGAGTAACATCCTGCGATACAGTCTTTATCATCATCAGCTTGCAGGCGGACATGGGCCCAGCTAAATGGCGCGACGATCTGCACAGGGTGATTGGAGAACGGACCATATTATAGCTTTATTATAAGCATGCACTAATCATGTCCTGAATTGAACTGGAACGGTTCGTTTACATAGCGAAACTACCTGTTACTACTACTAACTATTTAAAAACTACGTATTTTTATTTAATAAATCAGATCCTATGTCATTGTAAATGACACAAACAATTTCCTAAACATTTCAAAAAACTCAAAGAAAGAAAAAGAAAGTCGTTGTAAACCAAATACAAAGATCCGACAAACAAGCACATAGAAAAATTCGTGAGGTCCGCTGGCTCGTTCCGTGCCTAGTTGGCATTTTTTCTAAGGCTTTTTTCTAAAAAAAGTAATTTTTTCTAAGTGGTCGCTCTTTGTATTAATAATTATAACAAACTAGTGGAGTAATTTCACAAAAAATAATTGAATATCAAAACAACTTTTATTCGATTTTAAATTTAATCAAAGAAAGAGTTTTGTCGGTTGGAAGTGTAAGGTGCTTAATATTTATGTAATCCCATAGATGCAATGATCACATCCGTGTGTAAATGGGCTATTCAGGTATTCTATCACTTTTGCACCGATACGACATCAGAAATCATTCGGCCACGTTGGCCTAGCGGTCAGAAACTTTCGTAGTTATTAGTTAGAATCGTAGTTACGTATGCCGACAACCATATTACAGTCCAATTACAGTCCTACCGCTTAACTGAGACAAGACATTCACAATTCAGACATCATTGGCAAAATTTTACATTTTGGCTTTTTTTGTTTGAAAGAGTGTACCTCAGTATTGGTCCCGTTAACTGCCTCTGTGGCCGAACGGTTACCATGCCAGACTGCCACGCAGAGTTCTCAGGTTCGATTCCCGGGCCGGGAGAAATATTTGTATGGCCTACATTTATTTCTCTCGTGAGTTTGGGTGTAATTTGTGGTTGTCTATATCAGGAGTTCCCAAACTTATTTTGTCTACTGCCCACTTTGAGAATAAATTATTTTTTAGCGCCCCCATTTTTTTACCTACTTAAAAACCACTATAACTTCAAATTAAATTAATTATCGTGAGCTATATTAGCGGAGATTAAACATTCTTTCTAAACGAGACTCTTACTATAGCCCGCAAGAGTTAACTTGAGACCTGAGCGCGGTAGGTAGTACACAACGGCGCTCAGGTTTCAAGATAACTCTTACAGGCTACACCTGCCAATGAGAATGTTTATTGAAACGCAACTTTATAGTATTCAGAGTATCTTTTATTCAAAATAAAACAAACATAATCGATTCTAATATAAAAACTAATGTGAAGGATGAATCTGACGCTGTTTAATAAGTTTGTCGATATCAGGTTCCAATTTACTCAATAACAGCCGCAAGTCACCACGTTCGGTAACATGCAAACGATTTCTCTTTTTAGTAAGCAGCGTTGTCGCAGCGCTAAAACCACGTTCAGACAAATATGACGATGGGAATGTTATCAAGAATCGTTGAACGATTGACCACAATCCAGAGTACAATTGCGGAAGCGGTTTTTGTAGCCAAAATTCTTGGTAGCCATTTTTGAACTTTTTTTATTTCCTCGTTTATTTTCAATTCTATAAGTTCTTCTTCCAGCTGAGATGATATTGCTATGTTGACATTTGAAAACGGATCCAACACCCAGTCTGGTATTTCCAAGTTCAAAATGTCCTGGTATCGTTCGGTGAAGTCAATGTGGAGGTTTTCCAAATGTTGGCAGTAAGCTAACAAGTCGTCGTTACTGCAGAATACTGATAAATTCGAAAAATTGTGAAACTCACGTCTTCCCATGTTCTTTTTGTGTAGAAGCAGTTTGGCTGCGAAAGCAGCAACGACATTTTTTGTTTAAATTAAATTTAGTTCATCGCCTTGCAGTTGGAGATTCATGTCGTTGAACAATTTACACAGGTCTGTCATGTAAGCTATATCATTCTTTGATGTAATGAGCTTGTTGCTCAATTCTGTATCTTTAGTTTCCAAGAACTTTATCACATAGTCAAACAGGTTGTAAAATCGAGTCAGACAATTGCCTCTTGATAGCCAACGAACTTCAGTATGAAACAACAAACGGTTGAAATCTTCGTCATTAGTAACACAAAGCTGATGAAATAATCTATCATTAAAAGAGCTGTTACGGATTTTATTGACATATTGCAGTAATTGAAATAGTCATTTACTTAAATTTCTAGCAACCAAATGTTTTCTATGAATAACGCAATGTACAGCAAGGACATCTGGAATTATATTTTTTAAGTACGCTGTGACGCCTTTATGGCACCCTGTCATAGCCGTAGACCGCCATCCGTAGCAACTGATATAATATTTTTCAAGGGAATCTCTTTCTCATCACAAAACTTTTCCAATGTATTGAATATGGTTTCGCCTTTTGTATCGGTCTCTAAATTTCTAGCAAACAGTACTTCTTCACATATTTTCTCATCTTTAATAAACCTCACGTAAGACAGCAACAATGCTTCATTAGTTGGTAAAGTGAACCTGTCGAGCTGCATTGAGAATTGACTAGTCCTCAGATGATTGCACAATGATTCTTCAATGTTTTCAGCTAATTCATCAATTCGTCTTTGCACAGAATTATTACTCAAAGGAATTTTTCAGATAATATCTGCGGCCGGTTTATGAAGCACAGTAGTTATTACTTGCTTTATTGCTGGCAAAATTACCTCTTCTCCGATGTTGTGTGGTTTGCCTTTATTTGAGCAATTAACAAAGAGATATTGTATGAAACTCGAAGTCCGTCGTTATCTTGCTTAGCAGCCGCCGAAAAGAGTTTTGCTACACTTGGCTGAGCATTATGCTTCTTCTCTAGGTCTTGAAAATATGCTACGTTCTTGTCTTTCTTATCTGGATGCATTTTATTCAAATGATCTTGCAGTCTTGAAGGCTTCATTGCTTCATTCGAAAATGTTTTTAGACATAGAAGGCACAAAGGCGACGATGGTTTTGTGGGATTTTCAATGAATCCGAATTTAATATATTCCGTACAGTATTGCCGTCTCTTCTTTTTTACTTCCGACATTGTTTTGTTTTGAGAAATACGTAAGTAAGTGTTGAACTTAAGTACTTATCTATTACGCGCGAAACCGCAAATGAAAATAAAATAAATATTACGTTGTTTATATAAGCATTGCATAAGCAACAAACACAGACAGGAATAAGACAAACATGCATAAACTCGTTTATCTCATTCGACGCTCAATCGTACTCAACTAGTAAGAACAAATATTCTATGAACCAGCCGATTGGTACAGGAATGCACAAATCGGGTTATTTAACAAAAACTGGTTAAAATACGATTGCCCGCGGTCTATTATATACGAAAATAACCTATCTAGGAATACTAATAACTATTAAAATGCGAAACTGTGCCTGTTGCCTTTTTATTTGTTTGTTTGTGTCTACTATCATTTCGAAACGGAGCGACCGACTGACATGATTTTTACTTTATTTATTCAATAAAACAGGACAGATATATGATCTACATGGAGAGAAATATCGAACCAAGTTAGTTTGAGCAATCCCTTAATTAATAGTACCTGATGTTCACAAGTTGTAGTCGAGAGTCGACAGCTCAGTCGGTGTCTTAGGGTCGTATTCCAGAACTCTACTCAATTGTCAAGTCAGGATTTGAGCAGACTTGAATATGATTTCAAACACTGGAAATACGACCCTAATGGCAAGGACTTGAGTATGATTTCTAGTGCTTTCAATTATACTCAAGTCCTGACTAATTATACTCAAGTCAGGACTTGAGTATTGCAGTTTCTTTCCCCTCCAACGCCTGCAGCGCCCATAAGGAGGCGTTATCGCCCACTTTGGGAAAGGTTGGTCTATATGTATGTCCATGGCACCCGCGACACAGGGCTTCCCTAGTGCAGGGCTATATTGAGTGTGTGCATTATTATTATTATTATTATTTAAAATTGAAGAAAATATTCCACCTCTAAGGGTGGCAAACTAGGGACTGAATTCGGTTTCGCGCACTTTCTGGTAACCGATCAATAAAACTTAGCAAATAGATGTAATTCCACGATATTTTGAGGTCGGTTTCTTAGTACTGTGTACTGAGATTATGCAATGAACTTGTTATTGAATATCGTCAAAAAAATCTGTTGAAATTATCCCTTGTGCAGCGCGACATAACTGTTACGTAAATTATCACTCGTCCCACACCGCGCAGCTACCTCTGGAACCGACTCAGTTAACCGATAGGCCATAGGAATGTAGTTAGATATGGATCCGATGTCGTACATAGTTCCTGGAACTATTGCGATCATATGTTTACTTTGTTGGCAAAAATTACCTCCGGCGGAGCTTCAGAGCCGTTGATAGATACGTTGTTCCGTGCGACTGACAGCGTGACAGCGTAAATCCTCACCTCGTACTGAGTCACGTTAGATAGATTCACAGTCTGAAACAAATATAATATGTACTCATATATCAAATATCACTGTATCTTAAGTGTGAAACACACATAGAGCGGGTGCGGTCTTATAGAAAAATTAATTATTAGCTTTATTTTTTTTCACTAATTTAGTAAATGCAAGAACAGTCCCAACCGCGAAAATTATTGAGTGGAGGTAGTGCTGGACCCCTTTGTACCATTACCGGTGTAGTGCTTAGGGAATGGAAAAAAATAAAGGAAGTGTGACCACAATGAAATTTAAAAAAAAGTAAATCTTGTACAGCTAAGTAGAGAATTACTGTATGTTCTCATACATTCTTCGATGAAACTCTGCGCACGCGGTGATTTAACTTAAATACGTAATTCACATTTTATTTTACGTAGTACGTTACCAACTGGCCACCGATACACTACATCAAGGAAAGATTTGTCACCGTAACATCTGTATTCTACGTATACGAATATACTTCTACTATTTTCTTTGCAAATCTTTTTCTGCGTACTACCACTACAATCCACATATCGATTGTAAACTGGCAATCGGTACTATCTCAATTTTGACAACTTAACAAGATGAAGAAAAAATGTTTGTCATTTAAATAGCATCCGGTTTATTAAATAAAATTACGTAGTTTTTAGATATTTTTATTACACATCTGTGTATGTACGCTACGTATTTTTAATTAATAAATTAGATGCTATATATCAATGATTTTTTCTTCATACTTTAAAGTTGTTAAAATTGAGATAGTACCGGTTACCTGTTCACAGTCTATATATCACACTCTAAGATGGCCCAAACAATTTACCACGGTAGAATTTTTGTTCTTGTAATCTAATGCTTTGAGAGTCGGTACAGAAGAGAAAAATTTCCCTACGCTCGCCAGTTTTACTTCCTTTCCATGTTAAACCTAAAAAAAAATGAAAAGCACGCGTGGACGCGGACCGTCGTCATAGCTCCTCCTATTCGCAATGTTTTATCTGGCTTTTGTAAAAACGTAAAAGACTAAAAGACACTAAGGCGACATAAACTGCAGCTTCCACATGTAAAATATCTAATTGTTAAATTATTTTAGTTAGTATTATTACGACTCAGACTCACGTCATTCTTATCATTAATTTTGTTATTTTAAATTGTTTTAAAAGCACACTGTATACATTTTTAATAGTACTATAATTTTATTCTTATTTTAATTAGGTTTTGCTGTTCAAATTTTTTTAAATAACTTTTATTTATTTGTTATTTCTATTCTATTTTGTTAATCGTGTTATTTGAGACCAGACGCGATTAATTACCTTATATTATGGAATGTCTTTGTTCCAACTTTGGTTTTTCTTGCGGACATGATAGTATAATTACACGATAAAATAATTATTTTAAATTTGTTATGAATTTTCGCAGGTTTTTACGCGATGATTTTTACTTCATAACAGTACTAAATGATAGTTTCAAATGTCTAAGAATTTACCTTTACCATGATTTCACAATGTCAATAGCAGCAAGCGACTACACTAATATGATAAATCATACAGTGGACCGGGGAAGAAGTAAAATTTATGAATATTGGTATAATGTTTTATTTTTGTTATTTATTATCAATTGACGGTAAAAATACTGACCATGAAATACAGTGAGAGATGTCTGTGCCAAAGCGAAACATGCACTTTTTTTTGCATTTGCAAACATTCGCTTATAAAGGCCTCATGAATAACGTCATTCCTGAATATTATTACAATGGAAAATTATTAGCGATCAAACTACACAAAAACATGTGCATATTTGATCAAAATTAGCATGGAATGAATTAAATGTGCACATCCGATTGTTTTCAAGAATTTCTATTAAACTATTGTACCGACATTTGAAAGTATAGGTTTTCTTTAAAATGTGCAAAACATTTTTAGTAAGTTTGATCGATTTGATGTTTGAAACTTAATTATTTAGTTCTCAAACTTACCACCATTATTGTGGTCTCGATATCGTTTTTATTGGTGGGCAGCGTGAGTCTTGTTCTGGGCTGAAGTTCTGGAATCTTCCGCAGCGTCACTATGTACTGGTCTATAGAATTATTGTACTGGAGTGGTTGGCGCCATTGAAGAAAGAGAATGCCTGAAAAGATATGAGTTCATATGATTAATAAATAGGTAAAGGAAAGGTGTTTCTTTTTTTCGGGCTTTTCTTACTTGACTTAGTAGAGTAGAGGTACTGACGTGATTGCGTTTTCTTGTACTGTGCCATTGACTTACAAATAAATGGACGACGGGTCTAATACAAAAACCACGAAAAAAATGTCCCAAGTCAACCTATTTAAACGTAGTGACATGTAAAGGAATATGAAAAAGCTAAAACGTTGAATTTAAATTGTAATGTCATCGCAGTACTGTCTAATTTTGCTTGCTTCGCTGTCAGTCGAACAAACGAAGCCTAAAGCGTGAATGACGCTCTGTATACGATTTTAACGCCCTATAAGTTCGGACACTTTTTAGCGCAGACCCGACGTCCATATAATTGTAAGTCAATGTACTGTGCCCATATTCCAAGTACAAAAATTGACAGAAAACACATTAGGCCCGGCGGGCGCCCACTGACGGGACGACTCGGCAAAGTATTTTTAATGACGAAAGGTAGAAACACCTTAAAGTTATTACAGTTGAAACTCTAATGATAATAGTCGTAACTACAAAAGCAAATTTGCGATATGCTAAGGGATACCGAACCGTCCGCCTTCGGAATGTCTCGGCAGCCTTGGGAATGTTTCGGAAGGCCGAATGCGACTATCTGTACGAGGGGCAAGGGAAGGCACGGCTGGATTGATCTGAAGAGAGACCAGTCGCGAGCACGCGTCGTACCTAGGGATCTGCGGCATAATTGCCATCAGTGTGCGCTTGCCCACTGATCCCCTGCCAAATCCCGTCAGTGCGCGCCAGGCGTAATATTCAATTTACATTGTTGCGTGGCGGAATGTAAGCGAATATTTATAACGAAACTGTACACCATAATTAACTTTATGCCAATTGCGCAACGTACAAACTAGACCTAGTAATAGGTATTAAAATTTACAACAAAATTCTTAAGGATATTTCTATTATCTATGCTTCAAAAACGTAAATTTAGAATCCCAGTGCCACCAAGAAGAACTGCCTTTGCAAATAGATACATTTCTTTTCTTGGTCCTTTTGTTTACAATAGGGTTAGTGCCAGAAATGGCTCAATACACTATACTACGAGGATATTGAGGAAATGCTGCGAGTTCATATCTGAATGACACGCACGCACTCACACGCACGCGCATACGCAAACACACACGCACACGAACACGCAAACGCACACGCAAACGCACACGCGCACGCGCACGCGCAATATCTTTTATTATTCGTACAAGTAATTATTTACTTTACATTATTGTATTTGTTTGTGTGTGTACCTGACACCTAAATTAATATTTTTGTGATAATGTAACTTGGGCAAATGAATAGGAATAACATTATAGGATCTACGCTTTCTATTTTGGTAACCTCACCTTTGAGTTGGTTACCTACGGGACAGGCTATGCCTAGTGTAGGAGCCAATGTAACACACGCCGGAATAATTTGGATTAACGAAATAAGTTTTAATAATTAATGTTTATGATCTTCTTAACTATAAACCACATCTTAATTACCGTTTATACTCTTCTATCTTCTGAATGAAATTAAAAGTGTTAATCTTAGAATGTAATATACATTGTCATTATTTAAATGTAATACTAATTTTATAATTTGTGTAAATGTTAGTCACACTAAAATTTTTCGTAATTATTTACTGTTATAAGCATGTAGAAAATTAATGTGAATTTTTGTATTAAGTACTTTTCAATTATTACCACGCCTTACTGGGCCCATTGTATAACTAAACTATTGTAACATGTATGTCTACTTATGGAAACAATAAATTATTATTATTATTTCGAAGAATGGCTGTACCAACTTACTACCCTTTGTACCTACTGAAACAAAAGCCATTATGTTATGTCATGTACATTTTTTGTTTGGCTATTATTATTTTTGCATATCATTTTTGAAATTACTCCACTAGTTTGTTATAATTATTAACAACAAAGATTCAAGACTAGGAAAAATATCCTTCGATCCGGCTGGATTCGAACCAACGTCTTCCCAGCAAACCGTGCCAGAGGCTATGCCAACTAAGCCACAGAACGAACCTAGACTAGAGAACTTAGAGGAAAAGAGAACTTTACAGAAAAAGACTAGAGAACCTAAACTAGAGTCCGCTAGACCTTACGAATTTTTCTATGTGCTTGTTGCATTTTAAATTATGTTTGTTTCTATTTTTACAATTATTATAAATGTACATTTTTAACAGGATCACGTTGATACTGTTTAAGTTCTAAGAGCAGTTTGTAACACATGAAAGCAATAAGGTGGTGACACAAGTGTTCGACAACCTTTTTTAAATTCATTTCTAATAAGATTTAGGACAAAATTGTTTATCATAGTATCGCGTTTTTATTGGTAAGGTCAATTACTGGGTGTTCATTATTGGTGAGTATCGATTACTGGCTAGTTCGATTACTAATTACTGGCTGTTGTCGACAGTTTTATCGATATAATTGTGAGAGTGTAAAATTTTGCCAAAATTGTGAATGTTAGAACGTTTCAATGCTTACTAAGTTTTTTCTCTTTTGTATTGCATTCTTTATTCTCATTGTGACACTTGGCCTACTAGTATCGTAATCAATTTTTATTCATGTACATTTGAATAAGGAAAGGTGGATCTGATTATCTATATTGAATTAAAATAAAAACTTTAAAATGTTTCCTCTTTGTATTTTGAATGGACATTACACTAAATGCAGTGTATGTATGTATGCATGTATGAACTTACAAACATTAACATTTGGAATGAACCTATGCCCAGCAGTTGGAAGAATAAAACGAGTTCGGCTATTTATTGCATAAACGTGACTAACATTTAGTCGATAGAATAGCTGCTTGTAAACGAGGCACACTTTTTCGCGATGAACGTACATACAATTTCATTACAAAAACTCGCTTTTATTCAATGTAAATTGAGCCTCAACGGCACGCACTTTCGTAGAATTCTCCCAAGTCTTGATGACCTGTATTTCCTTACCTTTAGGCTGATCGCAAGTGAGGTTAAGTATAATCGGCGCGCTTGGCGGTTTGACGTCAGTCAACACGTATAGAGCTTCTGACGGCGCACCGAGACGGTCGACCAGGTCCGAAGATTTCACACCTTCAAGTGAAAAGTTGTAAAACGCACGGACCCAGATCTTGTACGGGGTGAATGGCTCTGTAAATGAAAAATGTTGAGAGGTTATTTTCATGATGAATAGCCGGATCATTTTTTATTTTATTTTTACATTTTTTTTAATAATCATTATGTTCGTAAAAAAAACTAAGCAGTTTTTCGTTCCTTTTTAAGTAATATTTATTAGTGGAAAAGCTGGTATAAGAGATAAGTTTCTTGTACTATAATCTTGTAAATTGTGAAATGGTTTGTTTCCCAAATAAATAAATAAATCAAAAACCTATTTATATGTCCCACTGCTGGGCACGGGTCTCCTCTCAGGCGAGGGTTTAGGCTATAGTCCGCCAAGCTGAGCCAATGCGGGTTAGGGATTTGCCACGCCTTCTGAGGGTTGTGAACCTTCTTCGACAGTCAGGTTTCATCACGGTTTTCTTCACCGAAAAGCTTGTGGTAAATTTCAAATATAAATTTAGCACATAAATTCCGAGAAACTCAGAAGTGGAAACCCGGATTCAAACCCACGGCCTCTGCTTTAAATGTTAATAGCTTTCACTAAAGAGACTGATAAGCTTAGAGAATCGATAACATACATACGAGTACTACAATATTCACTGCATATAGATATAGTTGACAGTATATTAGTAGAAGTACGAGGACATATTTATCCTTTAGGTCCTACCAGTAGGAGCATAAGGAAATATTCGTCCTCGTGCTCCGGGAGCATAAGGAAACGGTCGAAATGTGATAGGTTAAACTATTAGGCTACCACGGCTTTATAGCCGGATACAAATTTGTAATATAATTTCTGGTATCCAATATCAATATTCACAATCAGATTTCCTACCCTGGGCTCGAAGAGTTTCTCTGGGTAAGAAGATGTAATCATAAAATTAAAAAAAAAACGATCGCAAAAAGATATTTTTACAACTATTTATTTTATTAAGAGGGCCACAACATTTTTAATTCATCTCCGCAGGATACGAAGCAGGTAAAGGTCGGGGACCACTGTTGAAAATATATACTACAATACGTCTTAAAGTCAATAAAATGAATTGCCGGGTCACAAGAGTCAGCGTCAATATGATCTGCGAATTAAAAGTAATCAAAAGTATAAATAATTCAATTAAAATCAACCTTACACCTAAGTTCCTAAGGCATATTTTCGGTTGATATTAACAATTGAAAACGCATTTTAAATTTCGATTTCAATTTCATTTATTGCACCATATAAAGTTTACAAAGATCTTAAAAAATAAACATTACTTCTTATTATATGATACCCTGCAAGGGGACAGCTAAATACATTAATGTAATGTTGATTTTTATCAAGTTCTGGTTTGCCAGCTCGGATCATTATGACGATGATGACTGTACTAAATGCCTAACTAAGACTAATTATCTTCAGGGGCACCACTCAGGACATAAAACAGACTAGATAAGCAATTTACAGGTCGTTTATTAAAACTATTCTACCCGGAAACTGAACATAGGATCTCTCAAGTATTGTTTAATCGTCAATACAGTGCGGTGGAATAAACTACGAAAATTATTCAGTTGTGTGACGGTGCGACCTCCTTGCATCGTCATCCCACCTTTCCATCGCCTTTCTCCGGTTCCTGGCCACTCGAATTTAAATTTAAGTTTTGAATTGTTCCATTCTTTTGCCTCACATTTTGTTTCGTTCCATCGTCACTCCCTGCTCGATCGCGACAGCGGACGGAGCTGTTTAAATTCAATCGCGTCTAATTTTGATTATTTTACTGAGTTATAATCATTATAATATAATCTAAATCATGTGTCAATTCTAATAAGTGTATAACAGTCTATGAATACGTATCTGTAATTCAGTATAACTCGGCCCTTTTAGGGCCTTACTCTTACTTCTTTGTTATCATTTCTACTTAACCCGACTTTTAATAAATTTGTGGACCGGAAGTTTTCTGTTTTACTGTACTGTACGTGAACCTGGTCACGGCTTGTTAGGGTTACAAACCTTTCAGTTGCTTGCTCGATTGTTACATACAGCGAATTTTAGCTTTTTTAATATGCGATTTATAGGCGATTGCATCGATGCGAACGAGCGACTGCATCGATACAAACGTGCGACTGCATCGATACAAAATTTCCAGGTGTAGCAATGCAATAGCGCGTTTGTGTCGATGCAATCGCTCGCTTGCATCGCGTTGGCATCGTTGTTTAAAATCGCGCGCGCGTATAAAGATAGACGATTAGCGACTGCATCGCGTTTGCTTCGCTGCTAAAAGTCGCAGTTTGTAACTGCTCTTACTTACACTATTTCAATACCTTCCAAAGCACTATATCTAAAGTATTAAAATATACCACACATCA
This sequence comes from Hyposmocoma kahamanoa, assembly GCF_003589595.1. Lineage (NCBI taxonomy): Eukaryota > Metazoa > Arthropoda > Insecta > Lepidoptera > Cosmopterigidae > Hyposmocoma > Hyposmocoma kahamanoa. Next base: position 5,724,721 of record NW_020653743.1, on the reverse strand, counting down.
AAATGTCCAAAGTGATAATGAATTATATATAGTGGCCGAACGGTTACCATCTGCCTGCCTGACCGCCACGCAGAGGTCTCGGGTTCGATTCCCGGGCCGGGAGAAATATTTATATGGCCTACATTTATTTATCTCGTGAGTTTGGGTGTAATTTGTGGTTGTCTATGTGTGTGTCCATAGCACCCGCGACACAGGGTTTCCCTAGGCTATGTTGAGTGTGTGCGTTATTATTATTTATTATTAAAAAAAAATTAAATTGGCGTAAAATTTTATATCGAAAAATTTTAATTTAATGATACGGCTTCTTTGTTAATTAATAACTATATTTTAATAAATTAATCGGTACAATTAAAATTGATTACGCTCTGTCTACGTATGTACAATCCTATTAATACATAAATAGGCAATTTGCCTCCCCATTTCAATCTATGAGGCAAATTTTATTTCTCCCGCTAGATCATAGTTTTCCAAAGTGGTTCTAGTTCTAGGGGGGCGGTAGTCTGCATTATCTATATAAAGTACTCTACATACATACATAATTTTATTCTTGTGATTTTTTTGTGTTAAGTTAATATAAAAAATACTTGTTTTGAATTATTACTTGTGATGGTGGATGTTGAAATTTTTTTATCTTGCCTAAGTGGGCTGTGAGCTAAAAAATTTGGAAACCTATGCACTAGATGGGTGTTGATGTTGTTTTAGTTTTAAGAATTAGATTTAAGCGTGTATAGCGAGTCAGTTTAATGAATAAACGTTTTCCTTCCACATTGACTGCATGTATGCAGAGAATACTTGAATTAAAATCATCATCAATCATGTCAAAAATGTTGAAAATGAATACAAAGAAATGTTATTTTTTATACAAGTTTTTATAGCAGTAGACCTTACCTATTTCTGCCGCCTAGTAGTAATGTTAGCATTAGTGTGTTCCAGTTTTGAAGGGTAAGGGGGTGCTGGTGAAATTACATAACTTATGTCTCAGGGTGTCGGGCGCAGTGGCAGTGCCTCTCAAATCTTTGCGATTTAGAGCTCAGAATGGCACTGCACCTGTTATGGACAGACGTGTAGCTTACCATGAGGAGCACGACTTCTTCGTCCCATCACTTGATATTATAAAAAAAATACAATGTTTCAGTGTTTTTGACACCTAAAAATACATGCCACGCAAAACATTCCAACAGATAAACGTAGAATTTACACAATTTTTGTTTAAAAAAACTACGTCTATAAATAATTGACAACACATACGGCATTCATAAACTATCTTCGCATTTTTTTCCAAGTCATTCAGGTTACGCCATAACTCAATTTCACTAACGTGTGACGATAGGACTCATTTCTCTGGCCAGGTAATTGAACACGGTTCAGTTCCGTCATGTTATGTAAGGGCTATCCAGTTGAATTTGAACTGTCGGCGCGATGCGGATTTTTAAAAATCTATTTTTTACTAACTACAAGAAAATTGATAACGTTAGTGCTAGCACCACGACTTCCGGGTCCAGATATAAATGGGCAGCGTAGTGAGGTAATCTTATGACATAGATCGTAGATAGGATCAACACCTCGTAAACCTACACCGTGAGAAATTTAAAAAAAATACAACATAGTGATTTGAAATATGCGAAAAACTAATACTTTGATTTTCGTTAACAGAAATATTTGGTAAGATTTAAGAATAACACTAATTACAGGTTTCTTACCACGATATTATGATGACTTTATAGCCAGTCGACCCGTGATCATGGAGCGTGTAATCGTTTCGAAATATCGGGAAAATAGAAAGAAATCATATCGTGGTAAGAAACCTGTACTTAGTGATAATCAGGCTATGAATAACCACGAAAGCCTTTAAGTCTATAGATTTAAGAATTTTCAGCAGTAGACCTCCTAGTGAAAGAGGACATCTAGAGTCATACTTTCGCCATATCGATTTCTATCGCCAAGCAGTAATGTGAGTGTTACTGCGTTCCAGTTTTGAAAGGTACGGAACCTTGTGAAATTATAGGCACATGAGACTTGTCAACTTTGTCTCAGGGTGACGAGTGCAGAGGCAGGGATGCCCTGCCCTTTAAGCCGAATACTGATTATTTGCAACATTACATACAATGTAACATGCAGAGCATACATCCCATACATTTCAATGTGTTCGCAAACACACTGTGCGCTCTATACGCGCATTCGCAACGCGCATGTTGCGTTGTGACCCGTCGATTGTCGAGTTGTCGAGAAATACTTTGAGTATTGTACTGCGCGTACGGTTCGAGGACGTTCACGTTGCATTGCATGTTACGTTGGAAATAATCTGTACAGATCTTTGCGATTTAAGCTCTGAGTAGCACTACAACTGTTATGGTTGGGCGTGTCGCTTACATGAGCCAGGCAAACAACAAGCTGTCCCGTCACCTGGTATCACAAAAAAAATTTACTCGTATAATTTAAAGTGTAATAGAACGAACAGTTTGTAGATTTATATATATCTAACATCTCAGGAGTTGTAAATCTTGTCGTATGTATATTAGTTTTGGATTTGGATCTTTGGATTTTTACGATTGCGCAGGTAGTTCACGGTTCATAGCCAGCTCTTTGTACTCTTTATAACTGCTTATTTTATTTGTTGACTGTACGCCATTCTTGGTCTATCTTCCCTTCAATTATAACTCTCACAAATTTGTCATTATGTAGCAAATGTTACATATTAGTGATGGCAAAAATTGTGCATGAAATTGATTTTAAAGTACAGGATTGAAAGTCCCGCAGTAGACTGCGATAAAGTGCTAATAAACATAACCGACCTCTCCGAATTAACCAATAATAACAATAAACATTTTATAGTTATTTTTCCAATGAAGTGTATCTATAGTGACTATTTCTGGAGATATGACGCCTACGCAGATGTTTCTATTCTGAGTAAGCTTCCCATGTCCCTTATTCTATTCACACAATCATGAATTGATAAATATAGAGTATATCGGAAATGTACAAAATATTTCGAAGTTCTGTCATTTATCTACCATAGAACTATATAACTTGAAACCCAACATATGACGAATTCTACACATTGCCGAACCCACTTCGAATTTCCTAATTTGAAACTCAGACTGAGAATGTTTCCAAAATGTAAAGCATTTGAAATTTCAATTTCACACATGCATATACTTTGTGTGAAATAAATACAAGTAATATCAGGAAATCTCTCTATTTTAACACCAACTTTAACAGCTACCTGTTAAATGGCTTTATTCAATTTATCTTCCTTCAATCATCAAACTTATAAGATCAAGCAAAATGTAACAAGAGTGGAATTGAAACATTTCTTTCGGATCTGAAGTCGTGTTCATTAGTTCTGTTTCATTTTTCAAACAAACCGGGCCCGTTACAGGTTCCATGGTCACGGTTGACTAACTGACAAGACGAGTAAAGAGCCCAAAACGTTGGTTTTTTAGAAATAACTAATATTATATATTAAATCCGAAAAAATAGTTTCATTTCCTATCTGTAGCAATTTGTCACCAGAATCTTATAATTTCTTGAAATTTTTCTATGGAATGGCAATCACATTCTGTTCTTAATGACATCCCACAAAAAATCTACAAAGAGTGTGCAGTAGTTATTTTTTGCTATAGCAAGTAATTATAAAAAAACACTACTTACTCAAATTCCTCAACCGGAACCCAACCACCTTAGTCAAAACACCAGAAGTATTTAACAATGTCAGATTCTTAGTCGCTCTAGAATAGTGTTCCATTCCCAAATCGCTCGAAAATACATTCTTCTTTTTCACATCAGCCGAACTTTGCACACCAACAATCGTCGAAGTGTCAGATCTTGGAACTCCTTGCTCATAATACAAAACGTATGCAATCTGAGTAGGATTTTTCACTGGTATAATAGAATTATGCGACTTTTTAACAACTTCTATAGGCATATCAATCGCCTGATACGCCTCAATATCTTCTGCACTCTTCTCTAAATGAATCTTAGTATCAGTAGCGTTGTTTTGCCGTCTCTTTCTGTGTCTGTGAGATCTTAGCTCCCTCTTATTACGGTAATTATCATTGTTGATGAGGTCATCGAATTTCGGCTGGTCGCTTCGGTACCATGTATAGTCGAACTCTTGTAGCGGTGCGTCTGATATCATTTCATTATTATCTTTGCTGGGTTGGTCAGATTGTGGTTGTGTTTTTGATATGACGGTAAGGTCTTTTTCGGTGGTTGTTTGCCCGCTATGGTTGGGCAAGGTGATTGCAAGAAAGGTTAGAGGCGGGGCCCATGATAGATGGATTTCTTCGGCTGTGACTCTGTTCGCTGTTAGGTTTTGAGGCGCGGACGGAACTGAAACAAGAGAAACAATAATTGGATATTTATCATCTTCATAAGGATAGACTAAACACCGATGCATTACTAGATAGACTGAAAACTAGTGCTTGAGGACCGCGTACAGTACAAACAACGTGAGCACGCTCCAAAACGAAATACCGTAGTGTAGATTACAAATCAAGTTCTAGAAAAAGACGGTCAGGTGATTTCGGTTTTCTAGAGCGGCATTTCTGTCACTCATAGTTGACATTTTGTCGCTGTTTTCTCGCTAATTTGTCTGTCGTTTATCAAGTTCCGATTATGGTCGATAGTCTTTCTAAAGCTGGATGTGTAATACGGTATTGTACAATATGGGTCATTTGATGAAAAAACCCTTTAAAGTCTGCAACGTATTATTTTAGAAAAATACAATACGTATTAACTAATGGAACCAAGGAACTGTCAGGTTATTTACATCCAGCTGTATTGTTGTCCGTAAAACTGCGACAAGAAATTAATACAATACTAAATGCGGTGGTAGCCCAGTTTGAGAACTCCTGTGACGGGTGTGACTGTACTTAAAACTTAAGACGAGGTATTTCAATGCGAGCCTAGATTTAAGGAGGTGAGGTGGGGGGTCAACTCTCGCGTCCCGCAATACGCGCGCTGTAAATTAATAAAAATAGGCCGAAAAAAATTTGACACAGATCCGATGTAGACAAGCGCCTCATGGCGAGTGATGGAGCAAATAAACCGTTGTTGGGCAAATTGCCCAAATGCAAATTTTTAGATAAATGTGAATTTTAATAACTAATAGGGCTTCAGTTGAAAACCAAAAAATTTTGCAGGTTCTCATTAATACTTAAAGAGAAATACCTCCATATATTGTACACATACGTTGGTAAACCAAATAAATAAATTTAAAAATAATGTACAAGATTAAATATGATATTCTTAAATACTTTGTTTTAAACGGTTTTATATGATCAATTAAAGTACATCCTATCATAACACATCCAAATTATACATTAATGTACTGAAATTTAAGGTAAATAATTTATTATAAGATCGGAACAAATAGTTTATAACATAATTATAAATATAAACTTTCTTGGATTAAAAATCACTTTCACATCTACTTCTTATGTACACTATGTTGTAATACTAGTCATAAATAAAACAAATATGATAACGCATGACTCGCATTCTGCGATGCCTCGTAATTACGCAATTCAGTAACAGTAGTGAGTGAAATCACAAGGTTCTGCGTACATTTATAGTAGATCTTATATCCATTTAGATAAAGACCTCAAATTCTTTCCTTGGCGCTTATGGCGTTACAGAATAATATGGATCTGACTTCAGTCACAGTAAATTGATTAGCAGTAGGGTTCCGTGTTGATTTTTTTTAATAATGTCAAGTGATGGGACGAACAAATCAAGTAAGCGGCACGCCTGTCCATTTCCATTGTCCAGCTGTTGCAGTGCCATTCTGAGCTTTAAATCGCAAAAATCTGAGGGGCACTGCCACTACGCCCGTCACCCTGAGACATAAGTTGACATTAAATATGTTTAAAGTAGCCATCGCAAAAATCTGAGAACTCCATATAAACATCTTTTGTTTACGCAATTTAAAATAATAGACAATTAACGAAAACAAAATAACAATTTGTGTAATACCCAACTTATAAATAAAATAGAAAATTTGAAAGAATTCAATAGCTATTCTATGACTAGGGCCCATTATCTTTCAACTCGGAGAAAGCTGTCTCAGCAACCGAATGCTACTTCGTTATTTTGACATCTCTACGCCGTTTAGGAGATATGATGAAATACTTGTTTATGATGGTAGGCTAGGCAGAACGTCGATTCCTTACCGAAGCGCTGCGGTGAATATTATTATTTTGTTTTTTTATAGTACTTTTTTCAGTTTTACGTAGATTAACATTCCGTTTGGGTATTACACAATTTCACGGAAGTTCAACCATGCAGACCCGTCATCTCGGCGACTAGTTCTTCACTATCAGTTGCGATGCAATTTCTACCCTCGTAACCCCTGGCCGACCATTATTTCGAAGCCGTAGACTAGTTTGGAGAAGTATCAGTCTGCGACGGCAAAACCTAGGCGGGCAATTAATATATTTTTAAAGGTTTTGTTTCCTTCACTAAATTATATATGATGAATTTGATAGTTTTATTTTCATAATATATTGAACGTCAGTGGCGTGATTAGTGGTGGTAATTTTAGACCTCAATAATCTCCGGTCACAGGTCGAAATTCACAATCTAGGCTTCTTCGCGACCTGTAGCATTGTATTTTTATGCTAATTTCAAATTTCGTACATTTCGGTTGAAGAACAGCCAAATTATTCTGTTCGTTGATTGTACAGTTGGGAGTGGATGCTCAAAAAGCGTTCGTTCGCTGCGCTTCGATAATGGGTCTTACAGACAGAGTGACCACTCTTAATCAATCCATCACACATCCCACTAGAGGGCAATCTACGGACAGGATTTAGTATCCGCTACGCTGGCCAAATACGGGTGAAAAAAAAACATTTATTTATATACAAAACAGATAAACCATAATATAAGCGAACCAAGAAACAATAAAACTGTAACGTGGACAAAAAGGATAAAGACTGCATTGAACTCAGCAAACATATTTTCAGTCTTCACACAATAGCCATTCGCTTGCTGCACCTGACCGGCAAGCGGAGTGTATACTAAACAAAACACCAAGTAATTATACAAAGGTTAGGTATCTGTGTTACATTTTACGTAATAGTTGTAAAAGACCAAAAATTCTAAATTTATTTACTTAAAGTTGCTAGGAGTTTTAACCAAGAACCAATTGCGACTCGATTTCTGCACAGACAGGAGCCCTCATATTTTTGTTAGCATAAACGAATATAGCGTTTTAGCACTTTTTACAGGAGGCGGCAGGTCATTTCAGCATTTACTCGCTGCGAATCGAAAGCTGCCCCGACGAAAGAGAGTAAGCGAGGAACAATTAATAGACGTAGATGCGGGTTCCGTAGACACTTGACATTGGCAGGTCACTCCAGCAAAGTTTGGAGACTTCACACGGTTTCCAAGGGTTATAAACCGTCTTCGAAATACAAGTTTCGGTACAATGTTTTCTTTCGCCGCTTAAGGCGAGATATTTCAACGAGTTCCTACATTTAAGGGGGTGAGGTGTGGGGGACCGCCCCTCGCTTCCTGCAGCCTGCGCGCTGACAATGTGAATAAAATAAGAACAGGCGGAGAAACTTTGACACAGACAGTCGTCGACAAGCGCCCGATGGCGACTGACGAGGCAACGGGCGGCGCGGCGCATCGTTATACCGCTAGGAAATTTTCAAATTTTGGGATAGATCTAAAATTACTATATGGCTTCAGTTGAAAACTAAAATTTTGCTAGTTCTCTGTAGCACTTAAAGAGAAATATCTCCATATTAAAATTATGTGCAAAGTTACATATTTCTTAGTTTTTTGTTCTTAGTTTCAGACTTTTATGTTAACCTGTTTTCAGGATTTTATAAGATGGAGTAAAATACATCCTATCTTGTAACAAATTAGCAGATTCTTTAGACAATGTCCTTAGGTGCAACGTATATTTTTTGTAAGACCGTCATTTAATAGTAAACTGTCATTCAAAAGTAGTGTAAACCATTTCATCTAGCAAAACAGTTTTTCCCGCTTTTCTACGATGACTCGCCTTAACTGGCAATTGATAAAAGCGTAACCGGTGTTGTATTCCTAATGGGGTCCTTTTTGTATATAAATAAAATGGCAGTCGGAGAATAAGGTTCATAAAACTCGACTAAAACCCTAGAACTTACATAGAATGACCACCATATCTGATCAACACAAGATGCCAGCAATAGAGATACACGTACCATCACAGACAAACTCTATTGTGCCCATGTGCAGGCAAAATATACAGTGACTCAGAAGGTGCTCATTTGTAAGTCTGATACTATTATGATGCAATTTCAGTAAAGTGTACATTCACATATTACATACCTCATATCCAGCGACCGAAGATGTAATCGTTATAAGCGTTTCAGCGCATACAAAATTAAGCACAAATCGCATGCCGATAAAATAGAATTTACAATGTACCGGTAATCGGTTTCCATAACCGAAAAAAAAGACAAATTAATCGTATCTGCTTGCATTTCGTGTTAAATTTTCTACGAGCTGAAATATTTGTATCTGTTACTTCTTTCGATTTTGCCCATGCATATCTCTTTACTGGTCACGGCTCTCTACAAACAATTGATTTTAGAGCTTGCAGAAAGCTGGGACGCGAATTGCTGTAATGCGATTTCGTACGGCAAGTCATTTCACTGCCACGTGTCGGGTAACCATTCCTTCGATGATTGTCAACGGTACTGAACGTATTTTTTGAACTAGGTATGCGACATGGATCCTGGCCGGATGGATGGCCAGAACATTACTACCATCTTTGTATAATAAATAGATATTTATACACATTTTTATTGAACATTTAACTAAATTTCAAACACTCCAGAACATCAGAATAGTGTCACTTTTGTATTTACAAAGCTTTCTTAACAAATTCAATTTCATCTCATTAGTTTTAGAAGACTCGAGTTCGTATAACGTACAAAGGTTGATGAGTAGACTCGTTTAGACCTCGGTCTGGGTCTGAGTTTATTGACTTTTAAAGGACCGCTATGGCTTCTTTGAGGCGGCTCATGTAAAAAGAGTGTTGCACTGCTGTTAATAATAAGAAATTATAGGAAAAAAACACAAAGAAGACTAACATCGCAGTAATGCGCGATGGAGAGCAATTCGCAAATTCTTGCGGTGCGTCGTGCGATCTCGTAGATTTCTGCAATACGACATCGCATAGTAGTTTCGTGTTTCGACCCTTAATGGTATAATCCTCTAGACTAGACTATCACAACTCCCGAAGACATACCGACGTTTAAACAATTGGATACTTCCAATCGCCTAAGATGGCCCCTCAATCAAAACTCAATATCAATATAAATCTAACAGAATCTCACGAGCAGATAAATTCGTCTCCCTTGGCATTGTCATCGGACATTGACCTCTATGGAATTGCAACACCAATTGTTTTACCGTTTTACAAACTTATATAAGCAGTTGGAAAAATTGGTCGTCCTCCGTAAATACTACATTAACCAATTAGCACCTTATATTATGACCCCAATCAGAAGAAGCGAAAAAATTTACATTACGTTCGACTGATTTTTATTGACTAACGAAAGTAGTGCATAAGGTGGTAAAGTAGGTTTACGAACAAAGGGACATTCAAAGGGTTCCAAAGTTTGTAATTGCTATACCGCCTGTGTGGCATACAATGTTTTTCATCACACTTGTGAGCAAGTACCTTAAATAAGACCGTAACTAATAAATTAAAACTTTAAAAAAACCGATACGACGCACTGTACTTCAAAAAGACACCATCAGTCTGTAAGCCACTCGTCGAGACCAGAGATGGGCAAGTACCCGGGTTTTAACCCAGCGCTTTGTTAATGCCAGGTTTAAATCGGGTTAATGCCCTTTAATGCCCAAAATCGAGTGCAAAGACTATTTACTACTAAATTTTTGTTGTAAATCGAGTTTCGTTCAAATATAATGATAGTAGTAAAAAATGTTTATTGCTTTCTGATAAATCAATGAAATCAATACAAAAAATCGTTAAATCGTATACCCTTAAATCGATTTTCGTAAAAATGGGATCGTAATGTGCATTTAGTAGTGAGAACCCACAGGATTGCAAGGAGTTGCCTCTTTTTCATCTAAAAAAAGATTATTTACATCGAAATTTGTAGTATGGAATTATACCAAATTCCACATTCGCCGTTTCGCCCACGATTTTGGGCAGAAATAGATTAAAGCCCAGTGCTTTGGGAAAAAATCTGTTGAAAACCCGAGCGGGTTGATTGGGTATTCATCCACTGCCCATCTCTACTAATACAATGGGTTCAAACACGATTTTTCTGCTGTGAGTAGTTGAGGAGTTAAGTAGTCCGCAGACAGTCCTGGTTGCAGTATCAGATCAAGGTTATTGTAATGTCACCGGATTTCTAAAGATACCAAATTTCAAGACGATCGGACAGCTGAACCAATGATCATTAAACATAGTTAAGAACCATCCCGATAAAATTGGCCAAGAAATGAAAAAAACCGCTTCAAAATCAGACCAGCCGTTTGGGGGCTCCGATGCCACAAACAGACACACAGATATAGAATTCAAACTAATATCTCCCCCTGTATTTGGGTTGGAAGTGAAAAACGGAAAAGGACAATGTGTATACTTCTATAATAAGATTTAGATCGATATTCAAAATTTGCCGTTTTGCGAGGTTTAAAACTTTACTGAAACAATAACTTTAGACCGCTTCTTGGATGACAAAAATCCGTGATATTGACCCGTTTATCACTTGCAGGTAGTCTCGATCTAAGATGTTTAAGTTAAATATTGTAATGAATGTATTCAAATCTATATTTACAAAAGGGCAACCTCTAGAGTTTCTTGCTCATGAAGAACGAGCCTTAGAGGAATCTGCCTTACAAATGAGCAGTAGAGTTGAATCAGTATGACGAAATCTAATTTGCTTACCTACCTATGATATAGACTATTTGACTTAGACTTTCTCTACCTGATAGGCTAATTTTTAAACCTGGATTCGAGCGAAGTAAGTACATTAAAATTGTTGATTAATAAGAACATACAGCAAAATGATTACTTGATTATTAACGCCCATCACGTAACGTTAGCATTAATTAATTTTAGCCTTCGTAACGACATTACTAACAATACGTTGAATGTCTTTATATGCAATAGCTAGGGCGATGACACCTTTTGTGTTTGTATTGTACTTGAAGTGCTAGTGTTCGATACTGGAATGGGCCCCACTTGCACATTCGATACTGTAACGTATTACAGATATGATATAGAAAAACATGTTTAATATAATCCAATATTAAGGAGATCTATGGTCTTTTCTTATTTTAATACTATAACTGCCTCCGTGACCGAACGGTTATCATGCACGCAGAGGTCCCAGGTTCGATTCCCGGGCCGGGAGAAATATTTGTATGGCATACATTTATTTCTCTCGTGAGTTTGGGTGTAAGTTGTGGTTGTTTATGTGTGTACCCATGGCACCCGCGACACAGGGTTTCCCTAGTGCGGGGCTATGTTGAGTGTGTGTGCGTTATACTAAGTCACGGGACGAACAAGTTGTGTGACTGGTTGTAAGGACACGTCTGCGCCTAACAGATGCAGTGCCTACCGAGCTTTAAATCACAAAGATCTTAGGGGCACTGCCACTGCGTCTGTCACCCTGGAACATAAGTTGATAAATCCCATGTGCCTGTAATTTTACCAGCACCCTTAACTTTCGAAACGCAGTAATCCCCACGTCACTGCTTGGCGGCAGAAATAAGTGAGGTGGCAGTACTTCCCTGAGAGAACTCTTTCACACGGAGCTCTAGTACCACTAAAAATGGTCTGATGGAAACGGACTAAAGCTTAGAGACAGCAATGAGTACGGTTTCTCTTTGACCGACTTCGAAAAAGGAGGAAGTTCTCAGTTAGTCTGTTTTTTATACGTTACGCGATCACTCCGATGTTTCTATTTATGATATTATTTTTGATGGAAAGGGAGTATCTCAGTTGTGGTCCCATCCAAATTTTAAGAAAATATTCCACGTCTAAGGATGGCAAATTAGGGGATGAATCCGGCTCTTGGCAAACAAATCCATAAATTTAATTTTAATATTCATAATTGGATTTTTTTTTTGTCAAAATGATGTGAATAGGGGCGCTAAGCTTATATAAGCATAACAAGGGTTTTAATCTGAATAAGGAAGATTGAATCTAAATAGGAAACTACTGGAGGGTGCGGCGAAAATGGTTTAATTTTATAATTTAAAAAATTCATTACATATTTGTAAGCGATTAGAATGCGCCAAACGCATATTAGTTGAAGAACGGCTTTGAACTAAATCCATAGTGCAATTACACCAGTTCAGTGCCTGTAATACCTAATAAATTTTTTTATGCTATAAAGGGACGCCTGGTGGTAAACGACACGCCTATTCATAACACTTGCAGTGCCATTCAGAGCTTTAAGTCGCAAAGATATATGCATGTGTCTTAATTAAGATATATGTCCTATTATGACGGGTGCAGTACCCCACCCGTCATAATAAGGCATAAAGCTGACAAGTCGTAACATATGCCTGTAGTTTCACCAGCACAATTACTCTTCAAAACCGAAACACAGTAATGTTCACGTAAGAAATAGGTATAGTGGCAGTACTGCACCCGTAGTAATTCGTCCAGGGTAGTACTACCCTGGACGAATTATTACACAAGGCTCTAATGTCTAAAGAAATAAATCTAAAGATCCACGATGGTCTAATTTGTTAGGAGACACATATTCAAAAAAAAAATCCCCAAGTCCGGCTAAGAATCGATCTACCTCAGCTCGAATTTCAATTTTTCTAGTATTAATATGGTTCATTTTGCTTGGGTCGAACGACAGGGCAACTGCATTTATTTCAGAATTAACTTTTATACAAACGAATTTAGAAAAGAAAGCCATTTGAAAAATGTAGGTTATCGTATATACATCGCATATACTATACGTGTTCTATTTAGTTCAATTGATATTAAAAAAATCATTGGTATATGTAAAGTATCTATTGAATACAGCGGTTTTCTTGTAAAATTGATAAGTTTTTTCCTATCGCTAAAATTAAAAAAAAAAATTATACTGATCAGTGTACATCCTCAATTTTACTATATTTTTTCCAAAGTTATTGATTCAACAGTTTCACTGCGGAATCAACCAAAGCCATTGGAGGTTTTACCGGCTCTTAGTACCAAAGAAACGAAATTTAACTACAGTAGTACCTACTCACAACGCCCAGACCGTAAACTTTGGAAAAAAAATCTAATTGATTTTAACAGAAGTCAAAATCGAAACGTGTCCCGAAATGCCCGAGTGCTTAAGCACTTAAAGTTGTTTAATGGTTACTTTATTTTTTATGTCCCAGTTTTATCAGAAAACGTAATGTCCAGAAGGTTTGGATTTAAAAAGAAAAAATCCATGATTAATGACCATAACAAAATAGTTTCTGATGACAATGCTGCCGACTGTATACATTAACTGGTGGCACATTATGATTGCAGGCGTATGGCCTTGAGGGCAAGGAGACTGCAGTTTCACCATGAAGGAAGACAAATTATGTAGAAATCTGGTGTCGGATGTCCGTGCTACAACTTGAGGCATACAATTGGAGTCTTCCAAGTACCTTATATTGTGTTTTCGAGTTATCGACCATGACTTATTATGCTGCTCCTGTTTAAAAACGGAATTATTCGTTTGGATCTTACTCTGCCTCTACCACGAATTTACAGTGACAGAGTTGTCGTCAGCAACCGCGTAAGAGCGTTTGAGCACTACGATCCGAAATATCAGAGATCATTTTATCTCAAGGTGTACAAGCGATATATGTATTTTCTCGAATTCAAATCGGACTTAGTGACATCCGAAGTGGGTCCGAGTTTTCAAGATTTGTACATAGGGTACACTTTCCGGAACTGGCCACTTACATAAACAATATTTAAAAAGTAATTACAGCATGTGAAAATAGAACTCTTTGGCTGTAGAATACAGTTTGTTTCATCTGACTGTCACTTGTTTTCACATTGTGGCGTTATTTTAGAAATTGGTTGTCTACATCACCATGGACTTAACTCGTGAATTTTTTTTCACGAGACTTTAAGTGTAATGTAACAGCTCAGCGGAACTTCACTCGGCTTCAAACTGCTTTTGGCAATGAAGCACCATTCAAGACGACTATTTATAGCTGGTTTGCAGAATTAAAACGCGGTCGTGTGAATCTCAGTGACGAATTTCGTGATGGTCGCCCGTCCACTGCTGCGAACAACAAAAACTGCGATGCTGTGCGCCGTATGATCAAAACAGACAGGCATGTGACATATCCTGAGATTCAGGCATCTTCAGGCACAGGCATGAGTCAAATACAATACTACACAAACATTTGGGTGTGAAAAAGCTGTGCTCTCGGTAGGACCCCCCACACAATTTGACTGAGGCTCAAAAAACGGATCGCGTCACTTGGTGCAATGCCATGCTTACCAGATTCAACGAAGAATCAGATATGGTGTAGAACATAGTAACAAGTGACGAAATATGGATTTGTAGTTACGATCCCAAAACACAGCAGCAATCAAGCGTATGGGTTTTTCGAAACCAACCAAAGTGGCGCGCGTGCAAAGTGCCCCTAAGCGGATGATTGTTGGTTTTTTTTTATAAAACTGGACACGTCGTTACTGTTGCCTTGGAGAATCGTTGTACCGTCAATAGTGATTGGTAGACGACCATTTGTTTGCCGGAAGTTATTGACAAACTCCGGAAATATAACCTTAAACGCCGTATCACCTTGCACCACGATAATGCCAGTTCTCACACGGCCAGACAGACAAATGAATTTTTGAAGTTGTTCACCCCGCGTACAGTCGACCTGGCACCTTGTGACTATTATTTATTTCCAAAAATTAAGAACCAGTTATGTGGTCAACGATTTTCATCACCTGAAGAGGCTGTCGAAGAGTATGAAAAATATGTTTCACAGATGTCACGGAGGAGTGGCATAAATGTTTTCAAAATTGGCTCATCGTATGAAAAAGTGCATTAACGCTAACGGAGATATTTTGAGAAACAATAAATTCATTTCTGACCATTTATAGTATTTTTTTCTTATTCATTCCGGAAACTTTAAGTGTGCCACACGTACATTTAGAAATAGATCATTGACGATATTTATTATATTTTTTTTTATTAAAGAATAATAAATAAGAATTTGACCTCCATCTCACCTGATGTAAAGTGACGATGAGGCTGACGATGAAGCATGCACACCCAAATAACGCTTATTCATTCGCGCCTTACAAAGGCCCAAGCTATATCGTTCAGGGAATATGCCTGCAGGCAAGGAATTCCACTCCAGAGCCATTCGCCATATAACTGTAAAAGCGTAACGCTTCGTGCGAATCTTTGGAATATCTACAACATAAGGGTGGAACCCCAGCCTACCTCTTCTCTCCCGATGATGGAAAGGTGAAGGCGGAATCAAATCGTGCAATTCAATCGCACGCTCTCCATGATATGGACAGATCAAGATAACCTGCAAGAGCTAAATGGGTCACTACCATGGATTTTTGTCATCTAAGTACGCAAAGGCGGTATAATAACCTATCGTGTAGTTTTTGTTTCACTAGTTTTAAACCTCGTAAATGGCTGATTTTGAACATCAACTGGATTTTTTTGCCCCGAAGAATTAATAATTTATTCCTAGTATTAATGTTTATCACTATTTTTTGATAAATAATACTAATTCTTCTTAACAGAAACTTAATATTATTTATTGTGACGCCGATGAGAAATGGTAATTTCTTTAAACTTCTCTCTCACTTATTAAAAATTGTGTAATATCGCAATTATCGTCGGACGACTATCGTTCTATCTCTTCCCATTGTGACGACAGTCTGTCGTCGCAACGTCAAAAAAGTCGTGAACGACAGTCAATCGTGTTGTTCTACGTGTGGACAACTTCATTTAAATATATACGACACTTTAAACTGCACGGCTATCAGCCCGCCATTTTCGCTTAGTGTGTTATGGTCGTGTATGTGTATCTCGCGCAAAACTTGAAAATCCGCAGAAAGGCAGACACAAACAAAGACTTCAAACTTATAACTCCCCTGTTCTTGCTTGTGGGTTAAAAGATACTACTACGGTGTCGTTAAACCGTATTCCTTTTCTCTGCTGTTTAGTCAAAAGCTTTTTGAAACGAAACAAGACAGATAATGTGAAAGCTTCAATCTTCATAAAAGGAAGATACAACGATGCGCTGAAGACCTCTTGCTCACACAAATGAAGAAGACCTACACGATGAACTTTAATAAATCGCCCCATCCCATTCTTTACCTGCCTGTATAAGTACACGTATATTGATCTACGCTTATGATAAACAACATAAGGTAAAGGTGTAGGCCAAAAATAACACAATGGGTTAAGTAAATATAATTATTTAAGACCGGTTTGAATAGGTGTTCAAGTACTACCAACAAACAGGGTTCGAAATTGTTTATATTTTATTTTCATTGATAATTACCATGACAATTATTCAACATAATATATTCGATAATTATCCATTCCCTAAAAATGACAAGAAAAAACCAAATAAACACGAAGTAAAATCTTTGGGAAAACGATTTGGATTGCGACTTTTTTTTTGATACGTTTCGGATACAAACACATTGCTAGCATTAGCATTTCATTGTTCCAATTAATTTTATAAATATCAAATAATTATAGAAGTATATTTACCAAGATAGTCATTATGATAATTATCTATAATAATTATTACTTCGAACCCTGATTACCAAAACGCATAACAAATCTTACTTTTAAGTTTCAGTATTTACCCGAACACACCGAACCTAAATAAAAGGGTAATGATTGAAACCAATAAAGAAAGTAAAGAATTGTATTGCTCGACAGATTAGTTAGAATGTTTGTGCTCAACACCTAAGTATAGGGCTTCCGTGCCCAGACGAGCTGGGTGGTGACTCATTAATGGATTCGACCTTCCACTCGCCCGCATTATCGCCTCTTGTTTTATTTATAAAGAATCCTGTCGCACTCCGACTTGAATGGACCTTTTCCTCAACTAAACTCACACGTTAGTCGTAGGATGTTACCGTTATGTTATTAGTTCTTTAAACAACGTTTCTAAATTCAACCCTAATTCCGATTATCTATATCAGAGGTTCCCAGACTTCTTTACTCATAGACTTTCAAAATTTAGCTGGTTCCGGTGGACCCCTGGAGCTACATTTCTACAATATTCCATATCCAAATAATTTTTGTCACGCCAACGTAGACCCCCGTCGAGTCTCCCGTGGACCCCTGGGGGTCCACTTGAACCACTTTGGGAACTAAGGATCTATATCATATTCATCAACCCATTAGACGTTCCACACTCTCTCTCTTTTATGATACCAAGTGACGGGACGAACAAGTCCTGCGCCTGCGACACCCCTGTCCAGACCAGTTTCAGTGTCACTCAGAGCTTTAAATCGCAAAGATCTGAGAGGCACTTCCACTGCGCCCGTAACTCTGATATATGTTAACAAGTCCCATGTGCCTCTAATTTCACCAGCAACCTTACCTTCAAGACCGGAACGCAGTAATGCTCACTTTACAACTTGGCGGCAGAAAAAGATAAGGTGGCAGTATTTCCCTGGATGAACTCATTCGCAAGAAGCTCTACTGCTACTAAAAATACATACTTAGGGTATCTAAGGCATACACTATAATGCTTGCTAACGTGGTGAAAAAAATTTTCAATGGGCGTAACTGGCACAGTTGCTGCTCTGATGATATTGTTATATGTTCTGTTTTGTATTGTTGTATGTGGCAAATCTAAAATCGTAATTCCGAGTAATTCCCTTATACATTTCTCCATACCAATAAATTTTATCTGGTCATAAAATGCAAAACAACGAAGTTACGCCCATTCTATTGTCTTTGTAAACTTTACATTAGATGTTATTACTATATGTAAATAAAGGCTTAATTAGAACACGCTTTTATGAGTTTAACCTGTTACTACGTAAAATCCTGCTTATCGATTTTCAACTCGCTTCCCACACGTTTGTATTCAATCCAAATTTTGTAGACTTCTGTTAAATATGACATTGTACGTCACAATGCAACACCACAGGGTGTAACGTGGTGTAACTACATGTCGACATTGGAAAGCAATCCTGTCGTGTCTCGTAAAATTGAGAAAATTATTTTTTTTATATACCGTACATGTAACCAAATACTGTTATAACTCAAAAGTAATGAATTGAGAAAACTTAATTTGAAAATTAAAAAAAAGTACTGAATAGATCTTATTGAGAATAAAGTGAACTTTCAAATCGTGTGTGTTTCAAGTGCGATATTTGGAATCAGAAAATATCCGAAATTATTCGTCTAGGAGTCTGTTATGATGAGATGTTACGATAATATTTTTTTATTACACGACGTCGATATTTGACGAAACACACAAGAAAATGCTGTAAATAAAACTTTACAGGTTCTGTTTTCACAAGTTCCATTTTTATATATACGTCAAGATTGCTTTCCAGTTTCGTCGATGTGGAAGATTGCAAAAATCGGTATAATATACTAGAAAATCGTATTAGGGAAAGAATGGAATTAAAAGTCTTTTTAAGCACTTCCAAGAAAAATCAATATACTATGATAATTAACTATGGTATGGATAACAAATGATAGCTAACTACGGAAGCTAAAGCAGTATACCAAGTGGAGTTATTTACTCTACTGGTAGAAAAACTCCAACTACAACTACAAATTTTCCCTATGTGATTTTTGCAGGTATTTTTTTTGTTTTTATAATAATTATTATACGCCATTTACGCCAGTAATAATTATTATATTATTTATATAGGAAATAATAAAAGGTCTAAAAAGCTGAAATTGCAGCGAACTACGACTAACTTTTTTTTGGGGATTGATGTTGCTCGTTTCCGTGGGTTTACCCTCGAACCCCTACAAGTGACTCCTGTGTGGTGCTAACGAGCAACAACTACCGGTGGTAGGCTTCGGCCGTGGCTGGTAACCACCCTCCCGACGCAGTCGAGTCGAGTCTGAACAGTTGCATTGCGTCCAACGATGAGTAGTAGCTGTACTGCCACACTGAGCACTCGGTTCTCTAGGCTAGCGGGATGCACCGCTGGCCGACTGTGGGAAGTTGCAAGCCCAAGTAGCGGGAAAGCCACCCGTGAAATGCTGCCTCGCCACCCAGCGAAAAGTCCCGGAATGCTCCACCTTGCCGGTTGGCGACCGGAGGGGAGGACCAGGTGGCCATCTCCGTGGGGGTTCGGGCGTCCCCGCAGTCACCAAACCGATTGTACACTCGTGTGGCAGTGTGAGTTTGCTGCTTGGTTGGACGACGCAATGTCTCGTTCAACTGCCTTCCTCCTGCCTATTCGCTTCTCCAATTTAAAATTATGAGTCACAAAAAACGAATACATTTTTCACAGCGGTTGCAAGTCCTCCCATTAAAAGTGCACATCACCAACATCAGAGGGCTGCACTCAAATATCGAAGAGGTCCACCACCACCTGGAAACCGATAAACCGCAGCTGCTGTTCCTCACCGAGACGCAGATCAGATGTCCGACTGACACGGCGTACCTCAGCTACCCAGGATACACTCTGGAACACAGGTTTCTACCTCGTGCCGGAGTCTGTGTGTACGTTCGTGATGACGCAAGAATCTGTGTCAAGCGTCTTAAGAACCTTGAGGCACCGAGTTTTTCTGTTTTGTGGCTTCTGGTTGACACAGGAGTTACCCAAATAGTATACTGCTGTGTCTACTGCTCGCACAGTGGAGATCAGGAGACAACCAAGCTGTTTCAACATCTGAGCGAGACGTCTGATGAGGTCCTGCTCAGGTATCCAGCGCAGCTAGGCATCCTGGGGGACTTCAATGCATACCATCAAGAATGGTTGTTCCCATACCAGATAACCGATCATGCTGGGAGAAAGACGCGAAAACTTGCGTTATCGCTAAGCCTTTCCCAGCTTGTCAGTGGCGTCACAAGGATCTCAGATGTTGAGTCTCATACGGCTAATTGCTTGGACCTACTGCTAACAACTGATCCAGACCGATATTCGGTAGTTGTGGATGCACCATTGAGTACCTCTGACCACTGTCTGGTGAAAGCTATATCCGTATACTCTCCACCCGACCGACGTACGTACGTAGTACGAGACGGGCGTGGCGATACAAGTTAGCAGATTGGGACGAAATGCGCCATTTTTTGCTTCCTATCCCTGGCAGGCTTGCTTTACTTCAGGAGATTCGTCGAGCTGTGCTGATGCTGTAGTTGCGGTCTTGCGTTGGGCATGGAGTATTATATACCATACTTCGATATACCCAATGGACCCCAAGCACGTCGTCGTAGTCGTGCTGAAGCACAAAAACTGTCTGCGTACCAAGCTTGGGCAGATGCTCGACTACGCAAAACTCCGAATACTCGGAATCTGAAGAGAGCCTTAATAAAGCCGCCAAGAAGAGCAAAAGTGTGTTACGCAGGGCCAAGTTCGAGCATGTGCGCCGCATAGGGGTCAAGCTTGCTTCTTTTCCAGCAGGCAGCAAGCCCTTTTGGTCCCTGGCCAAAGCGGTCGAAAAAAACTTTAGTAGCCACCCATTACCATCTCTGCTGAGGCCAGACGGTTTGCTGGCCCATACAGCGGAAGAGAAGGCGAATTTCTTCGCCTCACTCTTTGCAGAGAGTTCGCATCTGGATGCCGCAGGATACCTACCACCTTCTTTACCACAGACTGGATGCGCTATGGCGGCAGTTCGCATACGCCAAAAAGAGGTACTCAGAACTCTGCGAAGTCTAGACGTGCATAAAGCTAGCGGACCAGATGGAATTCCAGCAATAGTCCTGCGTAACTGTGCGCCTGGGTTGTCTCCTATTTTCACACGCTTGTATCGCTTCTCGCTTCAGACTGAGAACTACAGTTCCCAAGTCATGGAAGCTTGCAAATGTGCAACCAGTGCCTAAAAAAGGAAGCAGAGCTGACCTTGTCAATTATAGACATATCTCAGTCACTTCCATACTCTACAAGGCTATGGAACGTGTACTTAACAACCGTCTCCTGTCGTACCTTGAAGACAACGATCTCCTCAGTGATCGCCAGTACTGAGTATGAAGAGGGCGATCTACTGGGGATCTTCTTGTGTATGCCTCTCACTTATGGAGCGAGGCTATGGAACAGCGTGGTGAATCTATTGCAGTATCTTTAGACATTTCCAAGGCCTTTGACAGGGTCTTGGCAGGAAGCTTGGCATCCTTTCCAAGGTAAGGCGATACTTCTCATCGGGACAGTTGCTTCAGCTGTACCAAGCACAAGTCCGGTCGTGTACGGAGTACTGCTGCCACTTACGGGATGGCTCTGCTAAATACCAACTGGCCACCTTGGATTCAATAGACAAGAATGCTAAGAGGCTTATAGGTGACTCGGAACTAGAAGAGGCGACGCTCCAGAGCCTTGAACACCGCCGTAGAGTTGCTAGCTTATCGGTATTCTACAAGATATATCACAGAGAGTGTGCGATGAAATTGCATAATTTGATTCCGCCTTTCCATCATCGGGAGACTAGACGTGGGCAGGGATTCCACCCCTATGTTATGGATATTCCCCGGATTCGCACGAAGCGTTTCGTTTCCACGTTTATACACAACAACTAAAAACTTGTTCCCATAACAATTCTACGAAAAAAAAAACTGTGGGTATTTCCGAATAATATACTAAAGACCCGAAAGAAAAATTAACTTACCGATGCTATGTCCCATGTTGTCACTAATAATAGCATTTCCAATAATGGAATAGTTTAACCAACACCAAAATTTATGAAATGTATCTAAGGTTGACGAACGTGGCTGCATAACATTAATTTATTTACATTATTATCTTAATTAAATTACTTTTGTTTTGATGTCCTAAATGTTGTAGATAAGACTTGGTCCTATGAAGGTGGAAGCCTATAATCAGTGGTTTATGACTATTTAATGATTATTATTAGTGTTATTTTATTATTATTATTATTATTATTATTATTTAGAAGTATTGGACAAGTATAATTAATAATAATAGTATAATTCGCATGCCTTGATGGGACGTCATGGCGATCATAAAATAAATGTTATCATCTTTATTGTACCCATGATGACGAATAAAATTATTTGATTTGACTTGATTTGAGGTCACTTTTAAATTTTTAATTTACGATAAAAATGGCTAACAATAGTTTTCGATAAAATATGTGTAAATTCAGTTGGTACGGTAGTATTACGTCAGCAAAATTGTATTTTTTTTAATTAGAATTAAATCAAATCAAATAATTTATTTCTTTGTGACACACAGGTTATAAAGTTGTTACAAGAATGAATTTCGAATCACTGTGATCCGCCTTATGGCATACAAAGTTTTCTTAATTTTAATAATTCTCATGCAATAATTTGTAATATTATTATAATCATGCAGTCCAATTAACGCAACCTAATACTAATGAAACGTAACGTAGTAAAATAATAATCAATAACAAATTTAATAATATAAAATGTAAACTTTATAAGAAATCTTCAATATTAAAGAATGTCATATCATTTAGGTCATTCAATAATAATTTCTTAATTAAATTAACAAAGTAATATCGTAATTTTGTTCACTTTTATTAATACCCATTATATATATGTGTCTGGAAAAATAATAAAACAATTAAATTTGACACAGTAGCAGGATTATTTATAATTTACGAAAAAGTATCACACAAGATCCAAATGACGAATACGATCGTTGAATGTGAAAGTAACCCCATTCAAAACTGTATTTGTAAAATTAAGCTTTGCAAATACCGTGCTGTTTTCTTTCTTTAAAAATGGTAACTAACGGGCATGTTTAAACTGAGTTCAAAGTACAAGTAAAGCATGAAGTAAAAATACAATCTAGTACAGTACTCACTGTTTGCCACTTCCCGCCTCTCCGGAGGAATCTGCTATTTTATTCTCTTCCGACAGTGAATGGCTGTAGCATCGGGACTAACCCTTGAGGGCCTCGGAATAAGTGTGCTTCAGAATTCCAACTTTTTCTTATTCAATTTACTGATACTCGATCTGATCTTTTGACACGTGCTTATTGACATTTTATTCAATTTTTTTTTTTTCAAAATAATAATAATAAATAACGCACACACTCAACATAGCCCCGCACTAGGGAAACCCTGTGTCGCGGGTGCCATGGATACACACATAGACAACCACAAATTACACCCAAACTCACGAGAGAAATAATTGTAGGCCATACAACTATTTCTCTCGGCCCGGGAATCGAACCTGGGACCTCTGCGTGGCAGACGGTAACCGTTCGGCCACGGAGGCAGTTAATCGCGTTTGTTGTAGGTTTTCTAGGCTAATAATGATTAGAATAACAAAAAATTCGTAAACAAAATTTTATTGCTACAAAATAGCCGAAAATTTTTGTATTTTATGAAGTACTTCGATTAAAAATCGGTAAAATCTTATTGGGCATTATGTTTCAACAGCGCGTGCGCACTAGTTGTCCCGTTCCTTTTGTCTGTAGAAACTAACTCTATCTCTTACACCTACCTAATGAGGCGTGGCTTACTGACATCGATGCAGGGCGTTAAGGATTGTTTAATGGAAATTGTCGAAACAAAGAACTAATTAAATTTTATAGTCAAATATATTTCATTATTTGGGTGTTATATAAAATGTAGCGCAAAAGCAGGCACAACACATTTAAGAGGTTTTAGAACCAGTAATACGTCTGCGATGTTAAAGTCTATACAACCACAAATTACTTTGGTAGATTTCGCATAACAGTGGAAGTGTTGAATCAATCACTTTAGAAAAGATATATAGTAAAATTGAGGATATATACTGATTACTGTACGGTGTGAAAACACGATACCTAAAAATTTTCGCGATAAGAAAAAAAACACAAACTTACCTGGAAAATTTACAAGAAAACCGCTGTATTCATTATGTACTTTACATATACCAATTTTTTTTTCATATCAACTGAACTGAATAGAAAACGTATAGTATACGATATACATTTTTCAAATGGCTTTAATTCCGTTTGTTTTTACAAACGCAATACAACCGATTCAGTACGGGAAAAATTTGAATTCGTTTTGAGGTAGTACCAGATATGGTTCCTTCTTAAGGACGCAAATAATTTGTATCTATATTTGTACAAACTGCCATTATAATATTTGTAAGCGATTAGGAGAAAATAAATTTCTATTCTATTTTTGAGAAGTGTTGAATGAACACTGCGCACAACAAGTTTCAGAATAATACACCTACGAAATTTTAAGCACTACGAAAATAATTTACGATATAAAATAAAAACAAAGAGCAAATTCTATAAAGAGACATCTGTATAATCCCTGGAAGTATTCTCTAAACTCAGTCTCAACACAGTTTTGGAAGGAATAGAAAAATAAGGAAACCTCACTCGGTATTGGTGTCAATGGATTATTTTCCGTGACTCTGGACGCCTATTTTGGTGACGCCAAGTATAAACATAATCCAACCACCGAAACTAGTTCTCGATGGTAATCGAATTCATTCACTTCACGGTGACAAATGCCAAAAACCAAAGAACTTTGCATTATTCTATTATTACTGCAATAAAGACAAAATGAGCCTGTGTCAATTCCAAAACTCGACCCCAACAATTCACGCACTGAGTGTCATTGTGTGCGTGTTTAATGCAATATCAGCCATTCACCGATTCGATTAGGAATTAATTTGTGAAATCAATCGAATGAATTTTGTTGTATGTAAATTTTAGATGACTTCTTCGCACTACACCGAGGGATAGTGAGCCTTTTGTACTTGGTAATTTGCGAGGCTGTTCCGGAACTCTCTCTAGACTGCCAGAAACAATTATATTTGGAGACTTTATAAAACAGTCTTTAAATAAGACGAAATATTAGGTTACAATAAAATTCGACCAAAAAACTTGAATTTTTTTTTATAAATAATATACAAGCGCTTGGCCACAATCTCACCTGATGTTAAGCGACGATATGATCAACGATGGTACGCGTTCGCTTAAACAATGCATATTCACTCTAGGCTTGAATAGTCTCAAATTGTACTTTTTGGAAAACTCAGAGAATTCTATTCCTTTGCCGTACGAAAGGAAGAAGCAAAGCGCTTAGTGCGAATGGGTAGTATACCAACGACATAAGGATCGAGTG
Source organism: Hyposmocoma kahamanoa (assembly GCF_003589595.1). Classification (NCBI taxonomy): domain Eukaryota; kingdom Metazoa; phylum Arthropoda; class Insecta; order Lepidoptera; family Cosmopterigidae; genus Hyposmocoma; species Hyposmocoma kahamanoa. The sequence goes on along the minus strand of NW_020653743.1, from coordinate 5,699,498 downwards.
TTCCGGACCTTCTAGTTTACAGAAGGAGAAACGGTGAAGGTGGAACCAAATTGAAAGTTTCTGTGCACACTCCCTGAAATGTATCCGATAAAAAACCGAGAAGCAGGCTACTTTTCTGCGATGGTCGAGATTGTGTAGCTTCGACTCCACAAGAGAATTGTTGTTAATAAGTCTGCTTTTCGCCCCACTGAGTCCAACGCAGCTAAATGGCAATGGGCAGAGCCATCCCAATGGTGGCAGTAATACACGATTGAACTTACTTTATACAGATTTAAAAGCAGTTAAGGTATGAAGTACAGCCTGACCTTGTAAAGCATGCCTAGTTTTTTGGCAACAGTTTTTGCCAAGCACTCGATGATATCAAACGTATTATGTCACAAAGAAACACAGAACGCAACAATTTAAAACTAAAGGACTTATCCTATTTCCACTTTGTAATCATGTTTGTTGTCATGAGACATATTGTTCACATAAACTGTAGAACTATTAAGTGTCATGCGGGTGATAGCATATACGACGTTGTCTGAATAAATTATTTAAAAAAAAATAGTAATAAACAACCTTGTATAGTAAATATACTTCCATTATTATTTTCCACTTTGTTGTAAATGTGAGTATTCGATAAACATTAGTGGACTCATTCTTAATGGACGTAAGGATGTAACGACGTAATTTCGGCCTCATTTCATATCATCATAACAAGTCTATTAAAGTGTTTTAGCGGCTTTTGATAGCCTGTTCTCAATAAATATTAGAATAGTGACATTTTGTTTGAAATATTGGTATCACGAACAAAATATTTCTTGTGATTTTTCGTCGACACTAATTTTATCGATATATTATGTATTTATATCGAGTTCCCAGGTTTTCGCGATTTTTGGAAACACATTGGAAATGATAACAATTTTTGCGGATCTAAATCGCGCATATTTGTTTTTCCAAACAAGCCAATGTTTCGGGTTCTTTACAGGTCCCACGGCTATGGTTGGCTGGCCAACGAACGTTGTGTTGGTTTATTTGAAAAACAACATGGCATAAATGGAATGCATCTTTATGTGACAGATAACCTTGTAAGTGCATAATATAATCAATATTATAAAAGATATGTTTTCTTTATCTTATATAAGATTAGCATTAAGTGTTCTTACATTTCCTCGATTGCTACATATTGAAATGAAACTATTAAAAAATTATGAGATCGTATGAGTCTGAAATCAATGGCCGGAAATAATGGGTTAATGTGAAAAAAAAACGCATTTATCCGAAAAAATAATTTCATTTCCAAAATTGGACATTATTATTTTAAATAAAATACGTATGAATAGAGCCCTGTGTGTAAAATACGTAATGAGTATGATAAATGAGTAGACAATAATCTACATATAGATACAAGGAGTGATATAGAATGGTTGAAACCACCAAATGTTAATTAATTACTTTTTAAATTCCGGATTTCCGGAAATAGTTTTACTGTATAGTAAGGTAAAACTACTCATCTAGGAAGCTGAAGTTGGATTTGGTAACTAATCTTTCACCAAAGTAAATATATCTTGTTACATTAATAATTAAAATCATTCTTATAAGAAACGGAGTCTGTTAGCGTTAAAAAAAATCGGTCAATTTTATTAAATTTGAATGAAAAAATATTTTATGAAATTTGACCAACTTCTGCTGTTACGATTTTGAAACGAAGTCGAACATAAGAAAAAAAATTTTGATCAATTTTATCATATTTATCACTCACGCTAGACCAAAAAATTTACTATGCCAAAATTGCTTTCGCAAAAAAAGACTTAATGGTACCTAAAACTGTTTCCTTGTACCTGCTATGGTTTCCGATTTCAACATATTGTCCCATTAAAAAAAACACTGTATATCCAAAATATTCAGCTCCTTCCAAAATGAACTACAAAAATTAAACCCGCGTACGTAAATTAAGGCGAATCACTGGAGAAGCGGGAAAACCTGTTTTGCTAGATCAAATTGTGTAGGTATTTACTATTAAATAACGGACTTACAAAAAACAATTTTCACTTCTCATGCTCTTAAAGTTCGTATTTATGCTGGGTGTAGGCTGCATAAAATAGGATTTTATGCTCTAGTACATAAAATAAAAAAACTCTTACATTCAATATATCCAATTGTTGTAATTTTACATTCAATTTTGATTAAATAATCGTTGTCAAAGTCATGTTTCTGGAAGATATGTCACAATCACAAACATTCATTACAATTTGCATGAATGTATGTAAACTTATTAATGTTGAGTGAGCAATCTTAGTGTTTAATTTGCACAAATTTATATATAAAAAATTTTTGTTTTATGTTTGTCCACTATGCTTTACATTAATTATTCATCATCTGATTGCGATATAACTTTTGCGAGTTGTTAAGCCTACACCCAGTTTCTGAAGTATTTTTATTATTATTATTTCTAAAGTATTAGAAACATTTTAAAATATTAGGTGAATCAGTTGCTTCAACAAATGTGTCTAATGAACACAGCTAAAACACTGTTTTTTTCTTTCGATGGAATTGCAATGGACACCGGATTCAGCTAGTAATATAACAAAATTGAATATTTTTAAGCCATATTACAATTTAGTATAAACAGGAATGTTTGTTTAGGAAGGAATGTTTATGCAAATTTATGTAAAATCTTTTTGTAGTAATATAAAGAACAATAGTTACAAAGAATCTGAATAAAATATACTGCTCGACACCCTTGTTCACTTATATTTTTAGTTTTTGTTTGACAATTACTTTTTTTAATTTAGCTATTGTTTTAAAGGTTTTATTTTTCTATAGTTATGTTGATTTTGCAAGCTGTGTTTACTTGTAATTAACTGTGCAAATAGATAAGATCTTCATAATTTATAGTTTGTAACATTATAATAACTGTAAGGGCGCGTTCCCTTTATATCGTAACGTTTTATTTATCGCGTCTAGACTGTTCCCATATCACGACTATCGGTCGTGACTGTGTCGTGGCAGTTTATTTTATCGTTGAACGACTCTTCGTGTCTAGCTGTTCCCACTTGATCGTGACGACAATTTATCGGTTCACGGCAGCCGCCTTGTCGTTTACACTACGGAATCGTTTGAAGATGCGATTATGTGTCGTCACATTTTTATCGTGACGTTTTATTTATCGTCTGACGACTGTCGTTCTAGCTCTTCCCATTGTCACGGCAGTCTGTCGTCGTAACGTCAAAAAAGTCGTGAATGTCAGTTAATCATATTTTACTAAGTGTTAACAATTTCATTTAAAAACACAAAGCACGATACTATAAAGTGCACGACTATTTGTCGTCACGACATAATGCGGACGCGCACTAAGCAAACCAATAAATTAAAAACAAAATTATAGTGACATTTTGTAAATTTTAGTATAAAGATGTAAAAAACTTGAAAATTAACTATATTAACTATAATTATATTCATTATAACTATATTTTTTTTTTTTTTTTTATTAAAAATGGACCACTACCTAGCCCTAGAGCAAAGATGAGGTCTACGTTGGTACGAGCTCGCCCAGAAGATGCCTATTCAATCGCACCTTGAAAATATTCGGGTATATTAATTAACTATAAAAAAATATAAATAAAATAAAATATTAAATGAGAAAATATATGTTTTTCTTTTCAACCTTTATAATTGAGTATGATTTGTGATTGAAAATCAGAAATATAATAGTTTGATGTCAAATGTGTCAAATTGGACCAACGAGCTTGGAGCACATTGCTTCATGTTGATTTTTTTCAGTTTCTTCAGTTGTTTGCGTATTATAAAAATACTGATATTTTGTTATTTTGATAGTACATTAAATCTACTTTTTAATATGGATCTCAATTTTGCATGTTCCTAAAAATAAAAAATATGTTTGTTGATTCTTATAGCAGTATACATATTTTTTTTAATTTTTAGTAATTTTCTATGATAATCTATAATTTTTATAACTATTTTTTTATTAGAAGTTGTAATTTGTAATTTTGTTTACTAAAAATTACATCATTAAAACTGCTACATCTTCACAGATTGAGAAATCAATTTTCCTTTCTTAGATAATGCCCTTAAATTCTGTGGTACTTCCTACCCGGTAGCGAGTAATCGTGTCTGTGAACACCTAGCGAGTGCCGGCGGATTAAGTAATTTACCTACACACTGTACACAGCAATATTTGAACATTAATTATAACTAATTACATGTAAATAAAAATTACTTTACATTGTAATGCAAGAAATTATACAAGTACAAATGAACAGACAAAGATAATTAACTTAATGATAATTAATTATTTAATATTATTTGATTATTTTCCTTATTTATTAGAGTGTCCTGTAACTATTTGTTTCATTTCACATTTTCATCTAGCCAACTTTTTTATTTTTTAAATATAATTAATAAGAATCATTTGCATCTAATTGTAAAAGTGGCAAAAAGAACATACATTTCAATAAATTCAACTAGTATATATTAACACATACATAAATAAACGGGTATATATCATCAGGTTGGTTTCTATGTACCAAATGTAAATGTGAAATATAGTAAAAACTCAAGACCAAATCTGTGGATTATATTTACAAATAAAGCTAACAATACGCGCATTACTAACTGCCAACAGGAACTGGAACACCAAGAGTACGTGATATTGACAGCACTTGGATTATAAAGACGGATTATCGTATGAAATATTTACAAATGTGAAGCGTATTCAGCTTTCTTACGTATAACATAACAGTAAATGCCTCGCACTTACCATAAATCTTCGTAATTTCGTTGTAATTAGCTGCACTATCACAATGAACACATAAAATAAATATAGCAAAAATGGCTTCTAGCGTTCTACAGATATACATTTTTTCACACGATATGCACGTTAAACACGTGCGTTTATAACTTAAACTCCACTACTCAACCACATTTTTACAAGAATTAAGGACGAAAGCGGAAACAATCTTGGTAACGATTCATTTATTTCTTGTAAATTAGCTGCCATCAATCGAGCAAGACCCCGCCGTCTGTCATTCAACTTGTCAATAAACAATTAGGGTTGCCAAAAAACTGATTTGTTTATTTGATAATTTTTTTACGTATAAAACAGAAAATAATATAATTAATATAACAGATATAAACTTTAAAAAAAATTACCAATGCTACTCTTCGCGAATAATGACTAATTAAAATAATACTGTCGGTTCATGTAATGCGAGATGTAAATTAATACACCACAAGAGAGGTAGACGTTTGAAAAAGCGTGCAAAAAATGCACGTAATTGCCGATTTTTTAAATAGTAACACTGGTCACCACACCCGACGTATCTTTTCGTTTCATGATTAAAACAGCCGATTCTTAGAAATGTTGCAAATGAAAAATACTCAGGTCATAGAGATATGTTTATGGTGAAGAGTATGCCTAAAACGTGAGCTAATAAAATTATTGTCTGCAAAATGACTCCCCATGAAGAGTCGTATTCCAGAACTGTACTCAATGCTCAAGTCGGGACTTGAGTGTGATTTCAAACACTGGAAATACGAACCCAATCGCAAGAACTTGAGTGTCAAATATAGAGTGTATGATCTATGGACTAGAGTATGATTCTACAACACATTGTCTATGGATAGCAGACATTCTATAGACAATAGATAACGATGTATGTAACCATTAAAACGTTTCTCCCTAGAAAATAGTATTCATAGGATATTCATTGAACTACCATTTTCTTTAGTAACTGCATTAATTAACACAATGCTAAAGCTGGTTTCTAAATGTAGTAGGCACTGAATCAACAATTTACCTAATGGTAAAATCCGCACCCAGGTCTTTCCCTTGTGCCCCCTACACGCTACAAGAGACAGGCCAGTCTTGGTAATCTGTAATGCTCGGCGTCCTCGAGTAATTCGACCCCTGCGATTTTGGTAAAGAATTTTATAAATTCTTAATTACTAAATTCAAATCCATCATCAACTATTCTTGTTTTTAACCGACTTCAAATAAAGGAGGAGGTTCTTCTATTCGAGTGTATTTTTATTTTTGTATGTGTGTTACACGTTCATCGCGATAATTTGTGAACCGATTTTGATAATTATTTTTTTGTTGAAAGAGGTTACCTCAGTCCCATTTAAGGAAAATATAAACGTAGCAAACTGGGGGATGAATCCGGTTTCGCGTATTGTCCGGTAACCAATTTCAATAAAAAATAGAGTTAATTCCACAAACTTTTGAGGTTCAGTTTTTTTAGCACTCTGTACTGAGATTACGTTTGAAAAAGATAATTATTATTAATTAAATAGTTCTGGGTCGTCATTTATTTATTTTCTAGGATTTCTTCGTCTAAAACATTCACATCTTATTGTGGGTTATGGGTATTCTCAACTCTGAGATGTTTTCACGTTATACGGCAAGCTATATTTTCCATTGAAAAAAATGTTTCTTCTACAACAAACAAGAATTGGAAGTTAAGGATATTTATTTCTTGAAGCCAGTCAAGGTGGCGAGTTTATCCTTTGATTTAAGGCGAAGTAAATGCTGTAATGAGCACTCGTATATTGAGAGACACCGACATTGTGATAGATAATGGGCCCTGCT
>NW_020653743.1:5686380-5692896 GCF_003589595.1 Hyposmocoma kahamanoa | reverse complement strand
TCGTATATTGAGAGACACCGACATTGTGATAGATAATGGGCCCTGCTCTAGATAAAGTATCACTCCACCTACTCCTCGATAAAATCTCCAAACGTCTAAGGAAGAATCAAAACATAAAATGAGATAAATTTGTTTAGAGAATTGGCAACATCGCCCAGTCGAATTGTTTGTTCGGTCGGCTTTGGGTGTCAGCCGTGTCGTATTTTGTGTAATATTTATAGAATTAACGAGAGAAATTGCTACAAAAGTGAATAGAAAATGCTCTAATGATCGTGCGATGAGTTTTCTATAGCAGTATTCTGCGTATTGAGTCTAAAAAGCTCTCGAATCCGCCATGACAATGGCTCGTATACTCGAGTACGGTCATGGAGTTTGGGCATTACATTTTCTGTGTTTTACATTGTTTTATGCAGTTTTAGGTAAGTATTATGTATACTAGTTACTTTTAATTCACGTATTAGTGAAGTATGTATAATTATTGGACAATTCTTGATGATTTAAGCGGCGTAAATGCGCGCATTTTTTCAATTGGTTAGTTTCCTGTGTATTTAGGGTAAAACACTGTGGTTTTGCTGAGTGTCCTGTAGATAATGAGAAGGGCTATTGTTTCTATATTTAGCTGTGGTTGGACGTTTACAGGTTATACTGTAATATTGTGAATGTTAAAATTACGTACTACCATTGGCACTAATTTATATATGTAATGTTTGTATAAAAATTTATTGTTTTGTTTTTAATCTTCTGATAAGAAAACAAAGCTTCATTTATCATATTATAAATTAGATATGTCTAGTAATTGGTGTTCATTAATTCCCTGTACCTGTGGAAAGATAATATTATCTCTGAGAGCATTTACTTCAGTATGTTTTTTAACTTTGCAAGGTTAAGATTCAGAGGGGAAGCAAGAAAAACTGTTTTGCTTGATCAAATGGTTTAGATATTTACTATTAAGTAAATTTGTAAGACAAATATGTGATACACCTCAGAATATTGTCTAAAGAATGTGCTAATTTGTTACATGATAAGATATACTTTTTTCAATCACATAATATCCTGAAAACAGGCTAACTAAAAAGTCTAAAATGTATTATTTAAGAACAAAATGTGTAATATTGCACATAACTTTTTTTATATGAAGTTTCTCCTTAACTGCCTCCTGAAATACCTCCCCTTAATTAGTTCATTCTCAAACGAAAGTTACTAGTGCCAATGTCGTCAAGTCTTGAAAGACACAAGGTGTTCAGAAGGTCTTTCTTGAGTTAGCATTTTGTGCTTAATTTCCATGACAATATTTATTATTTAAGTATACTATGGTAGATAATAAACTACAATATTAAATAATATTTCATGACAATACACTGCAATTCTTAAATAATAAAATTGCCACAGAAATTAGAAAGTGAACACTAATCCATGAGTGACTGTAGAACAAGCCTTAAAAATAGAAAAATAAATCTTTTTCTAACTTGAATGTGCCTAACTTGAAAAACTTGTGTGTGAAAAAGAGAATAAACATGTTACGAGAAAAATTCGTTATTCAAACTAAGACCTATGTAAAGGTGTTTTGAGTATTTATATATATCTTATTTCGATTCGGAAATATAAAATCAAACAACAGTCAATCTGTCACCCACAGCAAAGAAGAACGAATGAAATGCCCTGAGAACAAGTAGTCTTGTGCATATATCTTTGTTCTACGAATGAGTCGACATCTCACAATATATAATAGCACAAGTGGCTACTGACCGCTGTATTTACAAATCTCTCATCTTTTGCAAATTAAACAATTGCACAATAAATTTTGAGTGATGATTTATTGTATCAATGCCTTTAAACACAAAGTAGTGCTACTTCAAAAGGACATATAGAACTGTAAATGATATCTCTGGATTCATGGAGGAAATATATAGGCCATAATGACGATCATTACACATTAAATGCAAATCTGTTGTCAATCAGTTTCTTAAATTCTGCAAACATAAATTTGTAAATTTTTTATTCAATAAATTGATTTATGTAATTGATTTTATTAATCACCAGTCGAAAAAGCGAAAAATGCATAATTGTGCCATAATACAAAAACACCGTAACTGTGGGTAAACGGGTAAACAGGAATGTTTCCCTCCACGGGCAAGTGATTTTGTAATCAGAAGATGCATAATTTATTTTAAAAACGATAAACGGTTTTGTATGAATTTCGAAAAAACAAATATGCAACCGAGTGTATGCCTTATGATTTGTAATACATTGCGGCTTTTACTTGGTGCAATATATTTGTGACCCTTTGTTAATACGCCATGAATATCGAACAAACGCACTTTTTTATAATGCATTCAGTTACAGTAGAAAACTATCTAGTAAAATTAATTAAGGCAGTCGCAAGTTCATATATTGAGGGACGTTTTCCTTATTTAAGTCAATCGATAAGATTTTCTATTACAAAAAGATGTTATATATTAAGCTCATTTTATTGGAAGGACAATAATTTTAATATTTGAAGTCGATTAGAAATTAAAGTGTTAAGTAATGAACATTGTTTGACATAAGTAAAATAAAGGACTTAACTATCTTATTCTAGTATTTTTGTACCATATTAATATTACGACTACTTATAATGAACAAATACTTGAACAAAAATTATTCTATTTAGAGTGGATTAATTGAATGGAATACGCGTCTTTACGTGTATATGAGCAACTAATGATAAGTCGGAGAAAAATTCCCATTTCTGAACAGTCTTAATTTTTAAAAAAATTAATATTCTTCATTATTCCCGTATTCTCCCATTATCTTTCGTATAATTTTCTTTCTTTTTCCATCCTCTTTTTGACCCCGGTCAAAAGTTTGTTACTGAACGAAAACGATGCCTAACTTTCTTTAACTAAACGATTTTATTTTTATTTGCCACTAAATAAGACTTCCTAAAATGTTGCCAAAAGAAAGAAAACAACATGAGCCCTCAAATTATATTTTTGTAATGTCATTATTATATATATATATATTATATATATATATATATATATATATATGTCAATGTGAATAATAACCGCCGAAGTATTTTAATAACCGGCAATCTATCTCACCACCGCGCTACATGTCTTTCAACCCTGATGTTGGCGCAATCGTCCCGCAAAACGACGGAGCTATAGATACAAAAGTTGAAGTTGAAGTGTATATAAGACAACTTCAAAACTATGATTTCACTAAAACAACGACAATTAACGAACTATGAATGTTGAATAGCTGTGGTAGCCTCGTGGGAGTCGACAGTTCGAATCCCTGTGGCGACATATACCTAAGGCTTTAATTTCTAAGTTACATACATTTGTAAATGTTTAGTAGCAGTACCTCTCGCCAACCGTGACGGAAAGATTGATAACCCTTGTAAACCGTCTGAAGCCAACCAAAAGCTACAGTCTAATGAGAGACTAGCCTGAACCCTCACCTCAGTGGAGACCCGTGCCCAACAGTGAGACGTGTAATGATGAAAGTACTTCAAATTGTCTTTTAGTTAAAATGTTGAAATCAAATCATTTGTTTACAGATAACATTGTAAACGTTCCACTTTTCCATGATCCTGACCCAGTATATTATAAAATGTCCACCGTATCAGGACTTATCTCGGTCATATTTTATGACGTTAATTATTACTGAAAGGGTGCGTTGGAAATGCGTGGAAATTTCGAAGACTACTTATCTTATATAGTAAACTATAGATACAACAACAGGGTGTTACGGAGGCTGCCTCGTTGCTGCAGCGCTTTTAATAAGTTTATTATTATAAATAAATATTACATTAATGTGTCAGTCAGCCACATTAATGACCTACTCTGAAACTAAGCAATTTCAACATTTCAAATCATTTCATTTCAAAATCAAAAGTCTCCTCAGCTAGCGTCCAAAGATCAGAAGACTGTACAGAATGAGAGTTGCACAAACAGCTATGGGGCGAGTCATATTCGGTATCAAACTTATAGACTGAATTCGGACATCCGGAGACGAATTAAGGTCCAGGACACAGGAGTTCAGATAACGGATCAGGGGGTCTACTCTCGATTTCCGTCCGACATCCGTCCCAAACAAGTACTGTCAAATAAGTAATATTCGACAAAATTAAAAGACAAGTATCAAGTATGAAGCTTCATTCGCATTATATTACTTCATCTGTCTTCACCACATCTCGCAATATCTGGTCCGTCCCAAAAGTATCGAACATTTTTCAGGAAAAATACTTTTATTGAACTTATCGGTACCATACATTAGTACTCTTCAAAATAACACCCTTCAGCATCGATGCACTTTTGTAGGCGAGTTTTCCATGCCCGGAAGGCCCCCTGGAAGACGTCAACGGGTAGGTCCTTCAGCGCCCTCGTCGTAGCTTCTTGGATGTCCTTAATTGTGCCCCAATGCTTGCCTTTGAGCTTCGACTTGATGCTGGGAAACAAGAAGAAGTCTGCCGGGGCGACGTCAGGACTGTAGGGAGGCTGCGGGACCAGCGGGCTTCGTCGGTCACCTCTTCCCTTCCGTCACGGAACACCTTGTGCCACTTCCTGACCGAGGATTCGGACAAGGCTTTGTCCTTGAACGCCTGTTTAATCATCTCGTTGGTTTCCACAGTATTTTTGCCGAGTAGAACACAAAATTTCACTGCGTACCTCTGTTCTAACGGATCCGTCATCGCGCTACTTTTAAAAACTTCGACGAGGTGTCGTTTAGAGCTCTACGCGAACGCACGTCCTGCCGCTCCAGGTGCTCGGAGCCAACTGGGACCGGTCGCGCTGTATCGGCTAGATCCCCCCACCACTTTCTGTTGCCAAGCGGAGCGCTTCCCGCCGTTCGGCAACACTCTCAAAAAAAATGTTCGATACTTTTGGGACGGACCTTATGTCCTATATTGCGAGATGTGGTGAAGACAGATGAAGTAAAGCGATAACGATTAATGGTTATAGAAACGTTGGGCGTCGATGGGTGAACGGGTAACCTATCACATGCTCGAATTTCTTTTTTCCGAATTTCATTACGTCGAACACGGTTCGACTTTTTTCCATTAGCGCGGTGACAGTTTTGGTATAAATTTGCAACACAGAAATGTCTTAAAGAAGTAGCATCGTTTGTCCGAAAACCTATTATTAGAATAATTTTTACACATAATATGTATTCTTTGGGCAGAAGTTTGTTTGATCTAATCATGTTTGTTATACTGTCTGTTTTCCGTACTTTTTTACGTTTACCTAATTTAGATTGCTGAAAATTCGTTTCGCCAAAATTATTATTCTTACATAAAAATTGTACCGCCGTACAATTTTACCGTACAGCTCCAAAATTCTAGACTATACTTTGCTGGTGCACTGCAAGTCCCACTTACGTAATTTTCGTCAAACCATTGTGCTATGTTTTTGCTGTCAAATGTAATATAAAAATAATGATCTTGAGTATTCAATATATAACGTATAAATGAAAATTAACTAGCGCCTCGTTTACTATTTTTCTAAAGACGCTAACATAGCACATGTTAATTTGATGAGTTATATTGTGCGACACGTTCTAATACATTTAATATCGGTAATAAGTAAGAAATAGTATGAAAAAAGTTTTATGAATGTGGTTTTTTTTTTCACAAAAATAAAATATTCAATTGGATACATTGGTCAAACAGTATGTTGGGGAAATAAGAATCGGGAAACGAATAACTTGTCAATATGTCAAAATAGTGAAACATTAAATGATGTAATTAAAAAAACTGTAACGTGTTTTCGGACAAATGAAACAAAATCTATTCAATAAAAATGTAAAGGAGAAACAACATTCTGTAAATCATGTTTCTAGCTTGTGATAGATAACTGTGTGAATGACATCGTCCAATTTCCGAGCCGTAAGTTGACTGAGACTAGCACAGGACTGTGGTGGATGGCACAAACTACGGGAGGCCTATAACCAGCAGTGGGTGAAATCCACAGATTTAGATATATGGTCTGTGGTGAAGTCGGGCTGTGGACGATGATGAGTCTGTCTGTAAGTGTAAATGTAGCAAAAAATCTTATTTAATTCCTTGTCTCCAGCTCAAGATGTAAAAATTGAAACTGTGGACGTGAGAGTACACAATCACGAGTATGGTGGCATTAGCAACATCACCTGTCAAGTCTCACCTGCTACTGCCGAGATCAAATGGATATTCAAAGAAGAGATTATTAATTCTACTAATGGGTAAGTAGGTTCCGTTGATTCGAAACAATTTCTCAAGTATCTAAGTTACATATAGCTTCGTCCCGTCCTCCCGATGGAATGGAGAGAGCACACAGATAACCACAATTGTGGTACACATCAGTCCATTCACGTTAAACCTTTTATATACACTTGTCTGTTCTGGATACTTTGACCTGGTTTTTAAAAAAATATATTTTTGTAAATATGTATTTCTTTTACATTGTAACCAGGAGAAACACTTATAATAATAATCATAATAGCTTTCTTATTCAAGACAACATATGTCCACTTGTTAGTTTTACAGAGCCTTAA
>NW_020653743.1:5635496-5686370 GCF_003589595.1 Hyposmocoma kahamanoa | reverse complement strand
GTTAGTTTACGGTTTAATATTTATAAATGTAATAGAATAAAATATAATGAAAAATGAAATTAAAATTGAAATAAAATAACATTAAAAACTGAAAATTGAAATATTATAATAAAATCACATTGAAATTATAATAAAACAAAATAAAATAAAAGAGAAAACAAAAATTATACTTATGTTATACCAATATAAAAATTTTATATTTTGGCACATTTAATGGAACAAAAAAGTGAGAATTTAAAATAGTAATGTTTATATTGAAATAAATAAGAATAAGACGACATACAGTAGCAGTTAAATTAACATCGACTTACAGTCTTAACTAAAGTTTAAAAAATGTACAAGAAAGGAAAACCGACCTCTATAAATTAATGAATAAAATGACAATCGACTTTTATTTTTTCAAATTAAATCTAAAATAAATGGGGATCTTCTAATGTTCCGCTAAATTTGCCAGTGTGTTTAGTTTCTACCATTTTAAATAAAAAATTTCTACCAACAGGAAAATTGTTATAACTAAGTCACTACACAAAGATGAAGATGGTACTCAATACATGGAGTCCTTATTGACAATCATCAAAACCAATAAGGCCAACACTGGCGACTATATTTGTGAAGCTAAACTTGGTAATGTTACACACAAAGAAAAGGTGACACTGGACGTCACATTTCCAGCGGAATTTATTCCTACAAATGTCACTTACTATGTAAATGCCACGCAAGAGGACAAGGAAAACAGTGTCAAAATGGAATGTGTCTTTAAAAGTATGTACCTTAATGTGACGCCACTATTCGAATTTTTATATTTTTTCTATTTCAATCATAATAACATATGCGCTCCATATACGTTTCTACTGTTATGCATGCGCTGAGAGATCAAACGCATTCGTATACCTAAGGATACAATATCCAATCAAAAGTGCAGATTCTATACTCGTGAGTAGTGTCGGATAAAAAGTATCTTACTCATATATATAATAATATATAAGTATTTTTGACCTACTAAGACGCAATAAAACACCAATGAATCAATCAACGTTTTTTATTAAAGTATTTGTTACATTAAAAAATTCCAATGTAATGTTGTTGCTGAAATTGCGCTAGCATGATATGAAATAGAATTCACATTGAAATCTTTAGGCCTTCGACTAAGTGGAAGTTTACTGAAACGATAAAAAGTATTTGATACCATAAAGTATCGATAATTTCCGTGTCCTTATTTATAACATGCACGACAGTATTTGTGTCTTTGGATATGCTTTTGGGCATCGAAAAATACCATTGTTTTCCTAATGTTTTTACTTTAAAAATAATTATAATCTATATCTAACTCTAAATTCAAATTACGCTTTTCATAACCTTCTTATTACTTTTTCAGCCTACAACATTCCTGAAAACGTAGTATGGCAGAGAATTGGAGATGATTCTACTTACTCGCGGAATTTTACAGTAATTAACGAAACACACATTCAAAGCATACTCGCCATTAATAAGGTAGTGCCGCACCAAAACGGCACATACGAATGTAAATTAAACGACACAGTCTCAGGAGTAGTCATTGGAAAAGTTGACCTAATAGTGTATGGCGACCCTAAAATCTTGATAGACTCTGTCATTGGTATAAACAGGACAGAATTATATTTCAACTGGACTGTCGATCCGTTCAATTCCGAAATTGACAAGTATGAAGTCAGCTTTGCAACCCCACCGGAAGGTTTTGTATATTTCTTCACAAGACCAGAAAAAAATGCTACATCTTTTGTTTTGACCAACTTGAAACCGTCTACAGAGTACACGGTAAAAGTGACAGTGCACACAAAACATGGAAGTGCTACTTCTAAAGTGAAATCCGGCAAAACATTGGATGTGGAACCAAATTTCGTACCAGTAATAGATATTAAAGGGTTTTCTGCTACTTCAGTCACAATTGACTGGGCTTCCCCACCTGAAGATATAGCTAATCTTATTCACTATTATCTTTTGGAGGCTAAAAAGAAAGACGGTGGAACTCCAAGAAAAGCATACCATTCACGAGATTCAAGAAATCTTCCTTATATGTTTGATAACCTGGAACCTCACAGCACTTATATTTTTAAGGTAAAAGTTGTTGGTGTAACCTTTAACTGACTTTTCCATTTGATGACTAGTCGATAAATTTATGAAGGCTGTAAATCGTCTAAACTTGTAGGAACCATGACTATTTTCTATGGAAATACTGTTCAATGGGGTAAATGTACAAACTAAAATAATCATAATCTATAGAACAGTGAAAGGAAATTTTTTAAATCGTCTCAACGGCAGACCAGCCGCATAAGGCGAAATATTTTTTTTATATATTTATATCTTGTCTTGGATTCAAGGCCTTCAATCGAAAAGTATACATATTAAAACGGCTCAATATCATAAATCAATGGTTATATGATCTGTTACCTTTTTTCATTAGGAAATGAAACTATTTTTCCGGATTTAAATCGCGTATATTTGTTTTTCAAACAAACCAACGTTTCGGGCCCTTTACAGGTCCCATGGTCACGGTTGACCTTGTTGGTTGGTTTTTGTCATTATTTTAAATGGCAATATGAAACAGATACACCATATGAATGCTACCTAGCTGTCTTTCATCTTGTTCGATTAGCAATGCTACGCAGAACTTATCATAAAGATCTGAGGGGCACTGCCACTGCACCTGTCACCCTGAGACATAAGTTTTTAATTATGTAGTTTTTATATTATATCATATGTATGTTAGTCCTTAAGTTATATATTATATGGACCATAAGTTGCCAGACCCAATAAAAAAAAAATAAGTTGACAAGTCCCGTGTACCAGCAATGTCAACAGCACCCTTACCCTTCAAAACCGAAACGCAGTAATGCTTACGTTACTGCTTAACAGCAGAAATAGGTAAGGTGGCAGTACTTCTCCGGACGAACTCTTTCACAGTAAGCTCTACTGTTACTAAAAGCTCTACTATTTCGTTACATTTTACATTATGTTGAGTGTGTGCCTTATTATTACTATTATTATATTTACGTAGGTAAGAGCATGCCAAGACTACACAAAGAAGTGTTGGGACTGGTCTGACGAGATGGAAGCAGCCACTTTAGACGGTACACCTGGCAAACCGAGCGATCCGAGAGCCAATTGTTCGGCGACACAGATGGACCTTACGTGGGGCCCGCCGATAAAACCAAACGCTGAGATCAAGGGATACATGGTAAGTTCACTTATAACTATAACAGTCCGTCTTTTTTTTAAAGATGGAATAAAATTACAGTCTTCGCGGAAGTGTTGCCCGCTTGCAAGCAGCTAGTAATTGCAATCAATAAATATTCTATCGACTGTCAACTGAATGTTGATTACACTTATGTAATAAATCGCCGAACTTGTTTCATTTGAATCATCATGAGCCCATTATTCGTCCAACTGCTGTGTACAGGTTCGTTTGGATGTCAATTTTTGTAAGTTCATACATGCATACACTCCATTTACATTTAAGCGGAGACGTGTTTTAAAGGTCTGTCCTTATTAATATGTATATGAATAAAAATTTATTTCTATACTGGTAGGCCGACTGTCCAAATAAGAACAATCAAGGCAATAACGCAATTAATAATCTTTAAAACGTCGTTACATTCACAATTCTCACATTTTTGGCTATTGCCTTCTTTCACAATCTATCGATAAAACTGTCGACAACTACTACATGACTATTTGAAATTTTATGACAATTGGCAACCCTGCAAATGTCAATTTACTCCGTCTTCAAAAAAGACAGACTGTCAGACCAAGTCACTAATAAATAAAGAAGAAGAAAAAAAACAGAAAAAAAACAAAGAACAAACAAAAAAGACAAAGAAAAAATGAAGACTTCTGATTGAAAGATTCTCACAGGACATTGGCGCAATCGCCATTTTTTTTGTATAATTTTTATAATAATATTAAACTACCGTACATAGTTATTTTTACTTGACATTGGCAAAATCATTGATTATTTCGATGGAGCCATAACATTTAAAAGAAGAAGAAGAAGAAGACAGACTGTAGTCATGCAAAACGTGTTAGGCATGTAAGAAACTAATGAACCAGCCAAGTGAATTTCGAAGCGTAGAGTTTATTTATTTATTTATTCTTGGAAAACTAACAGCTTCTTACATTTAATAAAAACAGGAATATAAACATAAAGCCAACCACAGGTTTCCACCTATATCGTCAAACAAATCATACACGAGCATTAAACAAACGAACAATAAAAAGTATTTCTTAACATCGTGCACTTACATAAATATAATAACCCAATACCTGTGCTAATCATAATTTATTTAATAAACTTAGGTAAATAGAATCTCCAAGAGTTTACGCTTTAGCACATCAACATTACAATTGAACATATCAACTTTAAGGTCATGATTGCTCAGCACACTATCCAAGCTCTTGCTAGGTCTACACACAAAATTATTGTCTATAGTTAGTCCTCGCTAAGGGAACTGCAATAGGGTGATAGTGTCTCATAGAACTAGTAGGAACAATAAACGAAATATCACCCAATAAGTCAAAGCAAACATTACCATTTATAACGTTTAGAATATGTGCAATATCAAAGATTTTTCGTCGAATATTTAGAGGCAATAGATTCAGATCCTTGCAGAGAAGTGGGTAGTTGCATGAATTATATGACCAACACAGAGCTTTATGAATTTACGAAACCACTTCCTATGCTCTAGCCAAATTCGATGTAGAATAAATATCAACAAACAAAAACATATGATCTTGGTACTTAATGTAAAGGGCTGGTGTACGCAACTCGGCGTCTAGGCGCCTATTTTGCTTGTGATGGGTCTTACTCGTGCCGCCGAAGCTCCTCCAGGAATCTCAGCAACCGCCTTCGTTTGCTGAAAACTAGGGGCAGCGACCTCGGCACACAGAGGTGCTTTGCCCTGTAGTTGGCCATGCCGGAGCACTAGTAGGCGCCATGCACGCTCTGCATAGAGGGTTGTCTGTGAGACCTAAATTAAAAAGGTGTTTATTGTATGGACCATAACCCGTTAGGGCAGCAGTTATGGGTGCGAAACTCTTGCCTTTTAAGTTTGATTAATTTTCGAGATAGGCTGGCGTTAAGCATTGGGAGTGCTTCCCTTGCCTGCCTATAAACAGTAAGCATTGTCCATATGTTATTATGAGAAGATTTTGTACCTTTGTTTATAGTTGTTCATGACCATTTGCAGGGGAGGGTCACTATGGATTCTGGTCCTACAGCGTCCGTCTCCGACCTTTTTTTAGTCATTATATCTGCTGCGTCCTTGCCACGTGAGCAGCTGTCCTTTAATCCAGTGTAGAATTACGTGGTTATGTATACATACCTCCATGAGTGCTTGATGGCATTCATAAATAAGCCCTGTATTAATGTCATAGCTGCTCAGTGCTTGAAGTACTGACAAGCTGTCGGAGAGTATACGGATGGAGTGATTCTTTACTCTTCTCGCTATGATTGCTTCTGTTGCCAACTTGATACCCATACATTCAGTCTGCAATACTGTGTTGTGGTGACCATAGGGTGTTGATCTCCTGATATTGAGATCTTCTGAGAATACCGCAGTACCTGTTCCTGAACATATGATTTTTAGATATTTTCGCAGTTATAACAAATTTAATATTTTTCCTCTAAATTCGATTAGACTCATTATAGACGAATTTTGCTTAAATTTTCAAAACACTAGTAATTAATTCGAAACCAACATAATAATTACAAGTATTAATTATTTAGGCACAGTGTCATCCCATTTTTTTTAATTGAAGGGAGACGAGAGCTTTGTGCACTTTTGTAATAGGTACATCTGTAAATAAACTAGAACCATTAAAACCCTTACAGTGTTCAAAACAATAGCTGCATTTTAATTTAACCGCATTATTAACTTGCGTTAACGTTTCACGAAACGTAACGTATTAGCTTATTGGTAATTTTGACAAATGAACAAAAATATATCGAGTTCTTAGGTTTTCGCGATTGTTACACATAGGAAATGAAACTATTTTTCCGGATTTAAATCGCGTATATTTGTTTTTTCAAACAAACCGACGCTTCCGATTGATGACGAGTCAACCGTGACCATGGGACCTGTAAAGGGCCCGAAACGTTTGGTTTGTTTGAAAAAAATAAATATACGCGATTTAAATCCGGAAATATAGTTTCATTTCCTATGAACAAAAATAATTAAAAAATGTTAAAATAATTTAGCAATGTTTATAATGGTAACCTATCACAAACTCGAATTTATTTTTTCCGAAATAACGTTTGTTCGAACTTTCATTACACCGAAAACCGAATTATAACGAAACCGTTGTTCTTTCAGGATATGTTGGATGTTTATCGCAAAGCCACGATTAGGTTCGGTTAGGTTAGGTTAAGGTAGGTTTAAAAGCATTTTCCTCTCAAAATTACTTTCGAAGTTATGAAACTTCGAGCCAACGTTATTTCTGGAAAATGTAATTTCGAATTCTGATAGGTAACCGTTTATAATAATTGGATAATTTTACATAACCCAATTACCTACGTACTTATTTAAATTCCAATTAGGCGAGTAAGTGTGGGCAGAGCTAGAGCCCACGACCTAAAAATGTTCTTTGTGCCTGAAATTATAGCTACGTTTTCTTTTTAAACATTCCATATCGAATTTGGCTAATACGAGTATAATTCATTGTATTTTTCTCTTATGCTTATTATTTTACAGATGGAGCTGACTGGAGTAAGAGAGTATAAAGAAAACAAAAATAAAATTAAAAAGGAGACCTGGGGTCCTTTATCAAGATTCATGAGTAACGAGTCCAGAACAGCCAGGTAAATATTAAAGCTCTCTAAAGTAGAACATCATCCACCGGCCAGCACAAAGGATCTCCGAACGACAGACAGATTAAGCTTTTTCTGACGAATGATAGTTTTATCCCACAAAAAAAGTCTCTACGGATGCAAGCCGATATCAGAAGTTCGGAAAGTTGCCATACACATTTTTTAAAATTGAAATCTTGACTCTAAACTGTATCTATCTATCTATATTTTCGAAAGTTGCATAATTTGTAAGAAAATTTCCTCAGTTTTTTTTATACACAAATAAGCGCGCTTTTGACCTCCATCTCACCTACTGGACAGCGACCATGAGGTCGACGACGTAGCAAGCACACCTAAATAATGCCTATTCACTCTTGCCTTGAAAAGGTCCAAGTCATAGCGTTCGGCGAACAAGTCCGCAGGCAAAGAATTCCACCCCATAGCCATAGTGGAAGCAAAACGCTTCCTACGAATCCCGGGAATATCCACAACATGGTGAAACCCCAGCCCACGTGTAGTCCCCCGATGATGGAAAGGGGAAGGTGGAATCAAAGTATGCAATTCTATTGCACACTCTTCGTGATATGTTGTGTAGAATACCGATAGGCAGGCAACTTAACGGCGTTACGTTTCTAATAAGATGGTTAATGAAGAGATAAGAAAAATACAAAGCATTCATATTTTGTCCTCTTTGTAGTTTACTAAACGTGTAGACAATGCTTTGAGAAATTTACTTAAGGTTATCTTTTATATTGTTGTGTTGTTTTTTATCGGTTTACACAAATGTAATATACATACACGATGAAACTGAAAAGTGTATTGTATTAACTTTCATTTTGCTTTAATTGCCTCAACAGATTTGAAGAACTGTTCCCAAATGCAATATACACGGTGAAATTGAGTGCGGTAACCCGAACTAGAAGGCGGGGTGAGGAGGAGATTGCAGTGTGTCATACGCAGGTTGCTGCCCCAGATAGAAAACCAGGAGCCAAGTGGTCCAAGGTAGGTTACCAGTCTAAATATTATTTAAGATAATGTTAATGTGTTATATACACACTTTCACAGTACCACATACCACAAACTTACCTTAAATAATTATGTAACAAAGTTGTCTTTGATATGAATAGAATTGATAGTAATAATGTGTGCAAAACAATCACACCAAATACATCTTGGTTAGGTAGTGTTTTGATTTATCTGTCTGGATTTTATTGTTTTCTTGGGGTAAAGTTTTTCTAATGATATGTTAAATAACGATGAAAGCCCCTAAATAAATAAAGAACAAAAAAAATACAGCTTTTCAATTTAGGGAATTCCCTACACTATCCAGAACACTCAGATCGCAACTAATTTAGAAAAGTGGTTGACACGCCATGCAAAATGTAACAAAAATGTGTAATTTGGGATTGCATAAACAATTTTAAAGCTATATATTTCATTTTGTGCAGTAACAACAAAGAACGTTTTGTGTGAAGTCAAACCAATATTTGTTGATGATATTCAATAAAATAAATTTAGCAATTAATATAGCGATATTTCTGTCAGTCTTCTGGTGGCTGTAAAGGTACCTGGGTGAGTGAAGAAACTCATGAGTATCACACAGGTAGCGCCACGACAAAAAGGCTATTTAAACCCCATAAAAAGATATAAGCAGTCACAGAGAAATTCGTAAGAAGCCGACTCGATCTGTAGCTCTATTGTTATGAGCGGTAGCCACGGTGAGGCAACAGACATTAGGCTTTGTTCCCAATATAACAGCTCATCTAACTTCATTTGCAATTTAAGATATTAATATTGTTGTTGTACTGTATAAATTCGTCTTTTCAACTGCTAAAACTTGCTAAGTAACTTGCTGCGGAGGCTATTACTACCCTTGGACCAAGCCATATTACTGCTATCCAGGCCACCAGCACCAGCAGCGCTATTAGAATACTACTTCGTAGGACCAGCTATCATTATCCTAATAGGACCTCGACTGCATATCGATTCTCTGGATCTTAACTAATGGCATTCTCTGATCCCTATGGTCGCCCTCCACTCAAACCCCTGCAGCCCTTCCTCTGCCACCTCTACATAGATATCCTTTACACCTTCAGTACAAGTGGCGTGTTTCATTCCAAATAAATTTTCGACTTCATGATACTCTTATCTTCTATCTAAGTTAGCAATACATATTGCGTAAACTTACCAACAGTATTGCCGACCTGGTTAATCCTATATATACATTACTTTTTCAGTTTTTCGACAAAGAAAGCAATAAATATCTATTTCAAACACAATTGACAAAGGTCCCTGAGAGGAATGGCCCTTTATGCTGTTACAGGTACGTTACATTTATCGATATATTTAGTCTATCACTATCGCATTGCAGTTTGTTATTAAAGAATTTTTAAACATTAATTACTTCACTATTTTAAGGCCAATAGGGGAACTGTGAGATTGGGAGATTACGTAAACTCTTGTCTAAGAGTTTTCTATACTATTTTCATATTAAAATAAAAATATATATCAAACTGTTAATTTAAAAAATGTATTTTTTCAGAATTGATGAAAAACGAATTACTCACTTCCCGTGAAAGATTATTAAAATTTATGTATATAATAAAGTTTATTAGTAGAGAAAACATTAATTGCACATTCAGATTCTGAAATTGCAGTTGTGCAATTTCTCATAAACATTTTTTGATATCCGTTCCTTATAATTTAATAGGTCCTCTTCTATCTGAAAAAAAAAAAATATTTTGTGAGTTCAAGGCATGTTTAATGATACTAAGCAGCAAAACCCCAGAGCGTAATGTTTATGAATTTATAAGGTTTATAAATACTTAAGTGCCGCCAACAATTTTGTTTAAATATAAACACAAACAACGAATGTTTGTACCTGAACTAAATAGCTATTAAACATTAAAAGTACGTAAAGATTTGAGTATTTGCATTTAAATGAAATTCACATAATATATATATATATATATAGAGTAATCTTTTGGGATCTTACTCGCAGCAACCACCATTTCTCTTTATTAAGGTCAGGAACGCAGGAAAAAATGTATATCTGGTCAGGTTATAACTTTATTTTTAAACAAAACATGAAGTAAAGTAGGGTCGATTAAAACTTAGTCGTCCCAAATCTTCATTGATATTATGTGATGTGTGCAAAACCAGGACGAACTATTACTACTAAAAACTACTAAACTTTAGATCAATAATTATTTCTAAAGTAACGATTAAGTCTGTCACTCACTGTCATAATTGATAAGGGCGTTTGCGTACTACGTCTGATGCGTATCAATTCCGAACTCGAAAAATGACGGCTCGAAATGTTGCAAGTGTGTCATTTTATCTCTAGATATAAAGCGATATCCGTATTTTCTCGGATTTTAATCGGACGTAGTGCACAAGCGACATCCCAATTCTCTTTGTATGATCTCGGATTCATTCAAAAATAAAATAATAAAAGAAAGAAACCATACTGTTTGAAATCCATTGCCGTTTATTTTTGGCTACTTTAAGGTTATGTGTAAATATAACATAATAATTTAGTTAATAATAAATTCTGAAAAAAAAAATAATATCGTGTTCAAGACAACCAAATCTCTAAATGGTTTCTTCTTTTATACCATCATCAATTTGAAATGTTGTCAATTGTTTCTTTTCTTAAAAAGCAGTGGCCCGCGTGTTTAAATCCGTAATGTGATAAACTTGCTACTCGTAAAATCTGGTTCATCCGTGCGCTAGTGGCCACCTTCATCGACTGTATTACTAGCGTTGTTATAATTTCTCCTAAAATTGTAAGTATAGCGTTATAATGATAAATCTAAAATTGACTCGTCATATTGCGATAAGTGTAGATAAATGTTGTTAATAATAATTTTGATTGAGTATATTATTTGTTCCAGAGTCCACGTGGTCCGTTTACCTCCCAAATACGACATGAAAGATCTAATGAAGTTTCCTCAAGAATTGGACGTAATAGAGTACGAAGAAGCGCATTCCGTACAACCCATGCTTGGGTCGTACATAACTGATATATTCACCAAGTAAGTTCTTGTGTTATACATCTGCCTGTCTGCCACTTTTTGGCAGAAACCATAAACTTTTTTCTATGTTGCTAAGTGACGGTTCGAACAAGTCGTGCGCCTGATAGTAAAGGACTGGCCTGTCCATAACAGTTGCAGTGCCACTCAGAGCTTTAAATCGCAAAGATCTGAGGTGCACTGCCTTTGCGCCCATCACCATAAGACATAAGTTGAAAAGTCATATGTGCCTATAATTTCACCAGCACCCGTACCCTTCAAAACCGGAACGCAGTAATGCTCATATTACTACTTAGCAGCAGAAATAAGTAAGGGGGCGGTACTACCCTGGATGAATGAGGCGGAAACGTTGGGGTCAACTCCTCCGGTTACAAAGATATTCAGAAGCGATATATGAGAAGATGTAGCATTGCGTCGTCTCAATGGGAAGATTTGGCAGTACTGCGCCCGATATAGCGGGGGATTATGGAGAGACAAGTCCACGAGTTTGAAGAGCAGCGAAAAGCTAATCTCGATGCTAAACGTGACGAAATAAAGACACCCCCAGCCTCCGCCATTAACTATGATTACGTTGGCGGTGTACTCACGAGCCCCCAATGTGCACGAGGCTTTATTAGTCACCTTCGAGCGCATTAGCGTCAACTCAATTAAGAGTCAAACTCATCGACTTGACCGAACCCGATCGGATGCATAGATACTTTTTCAAAATATGTTTGTAACCTGTAGGTACAACTACAATAAGAATGTGACAACCCTACGCACCGAGCGAAGTGTAAACATTTACGTGCCGAACAGGCGGAAGTGGCCCTTTACTCCGTCTAACCATTTATTATATTATACTTTTGACATAAGCGTGTTTATGAAGTTCCATAATTATTGACAAGCAACCATAGACAAAAAATGCAATAAATACTTCATGGACTCTGGTTTTTCTTACTACAGCCGACAGATTACTTCGTTGTTTAAGTTTTGGTACCGGTGTAATAAATTATAATAAAAATAAATAAATTTGAAATAATTATAATAAATTGTAAAGGTTTACTGTTCCGCCGAGGTCGCACGTTACCCCATTTCTTAATACCTAATACAGTGTTGAAAATGTCAATGTTAAATCAATTAAAGCTTTTTTTTATAAACTAACTTTGTTCGACGAATTCATTGTTTTTGAACGAGTTCAAATTACGATTAAAACTTCTTCATGAATAAAATCGATTGTTATAAGTAATGAAATCGGTAACACATTAGGACGTCACTAATTGATTACTAGTAGAGCTGTCAAAAGTAAAATAAATCGTTGGACGGACTATACTTGTCTTATTATATTATGTCCGATGGTCGAAATAGAGTTCCATATTATCGATTCATCCGAAGAACAGAGTCCGATGTGATTATACAGCGAAAAGAGGATAATTACATATTCTCGTTATTCAAACTAAGGTCTATCTATAGGTGTTTTCAGAATTTTTATATCTTATTTCGTTTCGGAAATATAAAATCGCACAACGCTTTGCAACGGTCGATCTCATATCCACAGCTAAGAACAAGGATCGAAATGTACAATGTCCTGAGAATAAGCAGTCTCGCACATAGATCTTTTGTTCTACGGATGAGTCGATATGAATATATAAATGTCTACATACCAACGTCTAAGGGTCGTATTCCAGAACTCTACTCAATACTCAAGTCAGGACTTGAGTATTGCAGTGAGCACTGAAAATCATACTCCAGTCCTTGCCATTAGGGTCGGTTTTCCAGTACTTGAAATCATTCTCAAATCTGCTCAAATCCTGACTTGAGCATTGAGTAGAGTTCTAGAATACGACACTTAGAGTGAATACCTCGTATGTAACTTTTTAGGACAAAGATAAAAATGTGGTGTAAAATGTAGTAAACACTATAAAGTTTGTAGTTAGCATTTTAATTAGTTAAATTATACCTCTCTCAGATACTATATTACTTTAATAATATATTTAGGCAAGTTGATAAGTTTTTTTCAACAAAAATCAGTAAAAACAAACTGTGAAAAAGCGTATGCGAGGTTTTCAGGCGACGATGTAGATACATGGGGTGACATGGAGTGATTAAAACCATAAAATATTTAATTTATTACTTTTCTAATTCCGGATTTCTGAAAATAGTATTTACTGCATCGTAGGACAAAACTGTTCACCTGGAAAGCTGAATTTGAATTTTAAAGCAATCCTAGACGCGAATTGGTTAAAACAAGCTTTTGCTTGTAGCTCTTAAAGTATGTTTATTTTGGCGGAAGATAAGTTTTTAAAATCCAAGTTCAGCTTCCTAGGTGAGCAGCTTTATTTTATGCAGTTAAACAATTCTAGGGAATCCGGAATTTAAAAAGTAATTAATATTTCGTGGTTTTCACCCCTCTGTCACTCCTTGTATCTATATGTACATTGACTATGTCTTAGGTTTTCATGCCTCCTTCCTTTCGTGTTCGAGTTTAAATGTTATTTATTGTTTCGTTTTTAAAGTGTTTTTTTTTCCACAGTGATGATTTTCCAGATAATGGCATCCTAACCCTAGTAATAGGCGACGGAAAGAGGCTTTACAACGAATCCAACCCTATATTAAAAAACGAAACCTGCCAGCGTTGTTTACTTCGCCCTGAACGCCAACATATTGTCGTACACCACACCACTACTACAGCTAAAGTCGTAACTACCACTGACGTTGACGATTTTTATACCACTGCTGACCCCGAGGAGGCAAAGAGAGATAGAAGAAAAAGGAATGCAGAGTAAGTAAAAGGTCCTTTTATAAATTCAAGTAATAGACATTAATCAATCATCTACAATCCAAATTAGAAATAATTTTCATAATATTAGTATATCCGAGTTCTTAGGTTTTCGCGATTGTTACACATAGGAAAATGTTTTTTTTTCTAATCTAAGTTAATGTTGGAAGTGTTATGTTCCGTATGTTACTTCTTTAAAATGCTACAATGTGTAATTGTCGTTCTACCAATCGATCTTATACCAAAAGGAAGAGCATTTTTCGAATGACCAATAGTATTGACTTATTTTAACTAAGTGACTTGGGGATGCAAGATAATCAATTACTATTGCTTGATGAAATACAGATACTCTCCGCTTTAGTAGATAATGGACCTTAAGAACATTGTTACAGTAACACCAGTGGGGGCAACAAGGAGTACGTGAACCCAAAGGACGGACCACTAGACTCCGAAGCGAACTATACATTCTTTGTTGAATTAATACGTAAGTAACATTATTTGAATAAAATTTGCACCGACTTATACAAAAGTAAGCCCGTTAGGTGGCTTTTGTGAACATCTGTTATTAAAACAATCTGCTAACTTGAATTTGGCATTCTGTGTATAATAATGATTATATACAATTTATACCATTTTTTACAACCGTTTTTATACCATTATCTCCTTTTTTTATTTTTTATCTTTGTTTATTTAGGAACTTTTATACAATGTATATGCCAGTTCCATTGTAGCCTAAACTATACCTTACAGGTCTGGGCGGCGCTGTTGGAGAGCCGATTCAATAAATAGTAATAGTCATTTTGCCTGTTTCGTGTGGGGATTGCTTAATATACAATTTATAGCACCTAAGGATGTTCGGTTGATCTGCAGGTCTCTCATCAACGCCGCCCTCTGTTGTTAGTACCAGACACATTCCAGTAACAAATGATATGCATCTTCTACTACTCCACATAACTCCATTATCTGCTTTGACTGCACTATTACATTAACACATTTGTACGTTCCACTGCTGGGCACGGGTCTCGTCTTAGGCGAGGGTTTAGGCAGGTTCGGGACTTAACACGTTTTCCGAGGGTTATGAACCTTCTACGACACGCAGGTTTTTATCACAATGTTTTCCTTCACCGAAAACTCGTGGTAAATTTCAAATTAAATTTCGCACACAAAGTTCAAGAAACCCAGAGGTGCGACTCCTGATTTATTTATTTTATTTATTACATATTGCTTACAGTCAACCCAAACGCAATAGTAAGACTTCAAGCTAAATGAACAAACAGTATTGAGTAAATTACAAAAATGAATAAAATACGAAAATTGATAAAATTATATTATTATGTAAATTATATAATATTTATATAGTATATTTATATATATTATATAAATTATATTATTGATAAATACAATACCATAAACAATAAGTTATTACAGATTAACATTATTGAAAAAATAGATAAAATCCAATTTGAATCTAGCACATTATAACTATTACTTAATACTGCTGTCTCCGAAAACGTGAATTTTGATTGTGAGCATGCAAAAAGGTCAAACGAGGAGTCAAAGTTAAGCAACTGATTTAGATACTTAAGTGCTCGGGGCAGAGGAGCCATCTCACTCACTCTATCGTGTGATAGGTACTGCAAATAACCTCATTCCATGAAGTAGCACCAGATTAGTTCTAAAAAGGTACCAAAAAGCCTACCCTGGACAACAAAATGGGTTGTATATTACTCCCCGTACCAGACTAAACATATAAGTTACAAGAGCCAGATTGCGTCTCACTTCTAGCATTCTATAATTTATCATACCTAAAATAAATGTTATGGGTTTAAGTAAGGGGTAATGTGGCTAATACGCACCCACTACAGAGGCTGTAAGTCAAACCATTGGGGCGCATTTTTTTTTTTAATAATAACAAATTTATATGGCAAATAAATAATACAACATGCATAGTGTACAGCAAGTAAGTATCAAAGAATGAGTAGATATGACCGCTGGTACTTAAAAAAGGAAAACCTGTGCTATAAGTACCAGCATACCTTCCAATAGCGTAGTAAAATTTACAATTTATTCCGTTATTTTACTTACAACACCACACATGAATTATTTTTATTTTTAAATTTACCATATAATTTTTATTGGCTATATTTAACTTTCACATTCAAACCAATATCCGCTTCTATGGTGATACTTTAATTTCATTAGTAAGGCATAACATCGAATCTTTCTCTCTAACTTTTTTCACTGTGCCAAAATGTCTTTGACTGAAGGGAATAGAAGATAAGAAGTCGCCACTAGAGTGCGCTGGCTTCGTATTTGCTTGGTCGCGGTACGGCAAGAGAACCTCGCCGCGACCACTTCGAGAAAAAGAAAAAAAGAAGATCGAAACGCCACGCTGTTCTTGCGGATGACGGACATTTTTTTCATTGAAAAACCGCATTAGGACGCGTTCCCACTATGTCGTGACGACAGATTGTCGTGCAGTTTACAGTGTTGTGGCTTGTATATTTAAATGAAGTTGTTCACATATAGCACGACACGATTAACTGTCGTCACAGTGGGAACAGCTAGAACGACTGTTGTCAGATGATAAAAAAATTCACGATAAAAACGTGACGACAGCTCCTATTGTCTTCACATTTTATTTATTCTGCTCCCTGCCCTCCCCTGTCGTACCCCGCGCCCTCTGCTCGCTTACAGTAGCGTTGGGTCGTAGCCAGAGATGGGCAAGGAGGCTGTCGTGAAACGATAAATTGTCGTCACGATTTAGTGGGAACAGCTAGTCACGACAGTCGTTCAACGATAATAAAACGTGACGACATATTCGTAGAACACGTCCTTATTTTAAGTGATTTGTTTGCGTGTGAATATTCCCCTAGCAACGCACACCTCCAGCGTATACGGCCCTAACGACGACTTCAAGGTCGGCACAGTTTTTCTTCATAATATTTCTTTCTATTTTTTAATCTTTATTTTCTCGATGCTATAGCCGTAAATTCGACTTTCGTTACCTTCTTCTAGAACCGCGCCTTACAGTCCACACCACCATCAAATTTAATAGGTTGCAAAACTTCCCAGCCGCTCAATTTTTTCATACATTATGCAAAAATAATAATAAGAACAAGTAGTAATTTGTGGAGAATAATTATTCGACACGAATTTCATGGCGCGGAGACCGCGTTGCCGCCGCTCAGCGACCGCGTGCATTTAACTGTCATGCCAAAGTACGCTCCATTTATTTAGCTTGTGCGTTTTTGGCGTACGCGGCGACCCGCGCGGTTGTATTATTCAAAGAAATTTCAATGTTATTACCTAGTAAATAGAATTCAGATTGGCATTAATGTGCGTGAAAGCGTGGTAACTGGGCTACCACGGCTTGATAGCCGAATGCACCTATCTGCATACTATATGCATACTTCAAATTAACCCTAAAAAAAAACTCCCTAACATCAACTTTCCCTAGTTAAAAAAATATAAATCGAGTGAAATTACTAAGTATATGGAAATTTAAAAAAAATACAAATGAAATCCTGTATCTTCCATTGACGGACGTCAACTTTTAGTTAACTGGTCCAGTACTGTATTATTATTGGGCATTGTCCTTTCATGGTGTATTCTGTATTGGTTACAAATGAGGAAAAAATGAAATGATCAGTATGCTAGGTACTCATGGTACGTTACATCACTACGCCGCTTCATAAAGATCTAAAACTAGATAGGCAGATAAGGTTATTTAAGACCCAATAAGGCAAATATTAACAACCGCACTATAGTACGCCTCATCGCCTTCTTCATCTCGCCAACCTCGGCGGGATCATTTAAGACTGTTCTCATACTATGAATACAACTGTTCTAATGACCATAAAGCTATTTCAGACATTTGTGTCACTTACAGCTGCCACTGAATCGATAGAACCGATGTACAGCGAGTACCAGAACATATTGCGGCCTGCGCCCAGTCCCATCGCGTCTACGCCCGCCTCCATACTCGAAATCGCACTGCAGGTATTTTTACATAAATAGCTATTTTCCTACAGATGTAAAAGAACTTTATTGTGATCGTTGTCATGATATGAAACAAGTTTGCACAAAACGCCAAAACAAAATATTATTTTAGTGCATCGTGTATATTAACCAGAAATAGAGACGAAATGTCTGAAGTGCTTTGCTATAATGGACGAAAATTGAAAAATTACATATTTAATATTTAATGATGAAATGTGATTCCGTTTGTTTTGTAATTGGATGTTTTGCTGTTTTTCCCACACCACCAAATGGAACAGCCCCCCATAGTTAGAGATATTATCTGTATTACAATAAATACAGAATGTTTTTTAAATATACATACACACACTAACTGCCTCCGTGGCCGAACGGTTACCATACCGGACTGCCACGCAGAGGTCCCAGGTTCGATTCCCGGGCCGGGAGAAATATTTGTATGGCCTACAATTATTTCTCTCGTGAGTTTGGGTGTAATTTGTGGTTGTCTATGTGTGTGTCCATGGCACCCGCGACACAGGGTTTCCCTAGTGCGGGGCTATGTTGAGTGTGTGCGTTATTATTTATTATTATTATTATTACACAGGACAGTTGTTGGCGCTATACTATTTCA
The DNA here is from genome assembly GCF_003589595.1 of Hyposmocoma kahamanoa. NCBI lineage: Eukaryota > Metazoa > Arthropoda > Insecta > Lepidoptera > Cosmopterigidae > Hyposmocoma > Hyposmocoma kahamanoa. The sequence goes on along the minus strand of NW_020653743.1, from coordinate 5,668,149 downwards.
GGTTTCTAATTTATGATTTCAGTGCAAATGAGAGTTGAAATTTAAAAGTGCTATAAGGCTCATTTGCCTGATGTGTTGCCCAACAATCTTTTTTGTCTCTATTTCTGATTATATACTCGATGTTTTAGTGTAACAATTTGCGCGACCCATCAAATTTAATAAAATCTAGTCAAATTATGATTTTGCTAAAGTTGTTGTACAATTTCCAGTTTAAGTTTTACTACAATTCATAACGTAAGCGTTTAAAAAGAAAATAACAAGAAACATTTTGTTTATTTACAAAAATAACTGAGAAAAATTAACTTGAAGCTCCTCCTAATTGTACATTTTCAGCTTTGTTTTATTGTGGTGAATACAATAGATGAATTGTTGGATGCAATGATGATGGTTTGCCTCTGAATAAGCCATACATAATAAAACTATGGATAGAAAATTAAACAACCCACCCAAATAAGTTTTCTACTAAAAAACATTTGATTTTACTAAAATTGTATTTATCTACCTTGTATTACCTTTAACTTAATTTTTTCGCAGGCGACGTGCGCTGTGGCGGCTCTCCTCCTACTGCTGATGATAATCTTTTGCGTGATGCAGTCGCGACGTTCGCGCAAATTGCCGCCGCACGCGCAGCTCGAAATGAACCCCATGAACCCCTTACAAACTGCCATTCAGTACGTACATACTATTTTTTAGTAATAACATGTGTATTTCGGCTTCCGAAATTCTAAGCCATAGTAAGTTTATTTGTAATGATAACTAGGCGCTCGCACTTTCTCTGCGTCACCAGAGAGGGATAAAGCTATGACAGAAACATAGACGCACTTACAGTGTCACTTGCTTATTTTGTACTTACATGATTTCAAGAATCCGTTCAACTGAGCACCTAACACGATAAGGCGCAATTTGCGCGAGAGCGACATAAAGCACGAGATGTCTATGCGAGAACTCTCGCTCTCGCTCAAATCGCGCCCTATCGTGCTAGCCCTACTGATAACTAATTAACAAAACGAGGTGTTTGATTTTAGTGTGAGTCGAAAATGGGGCATTTTATACTGAATAGGAATTTTACGTAAAGGTAGTGAATTTGTTAATTTATTTATTTATTTATTAAGGATTGCCAACAAAGTTTACAACTTAACGTATACAAAACAATAAATACTTATTAATTAACATATAGTTGCAACTTCAATTATAGGCAACCACAGCATGCACTTACATGTATATTTAAATGTACAAAAAGAAAAATGTCTACCGATAAAATGAAATTAAAATTAATAATAATAATAATAATTTAAATCCAATAATAACAATAATAAATTAATTAAACCTAAGCCAAAGCTACAAAATTGTTCTTTCCTTAAATTTATATAATGTATCACAAAATATGTCAACAGTTTCATCTTCACCGGACAGTCGATTATATAAACTAGATAGGCGGGGGACTGGCGAATGCTTTCCTACATTCGTTCTACACAAACGGACATGAAATAAAGGACGCGGCTGTCGAGGCGGACGTGGGGGTACTCGCAAACCAAATTTATTGAGAATAGACGGACAGTCTATCATGCCGTTCATAATTTTATGTAAGAAACATAAGCCTAAAGTATTTCTCCTACCATTCAAAGTTTGCATGCCAAAGTGCTCAAGTCGGGCACTGTAACAGTTTACGTCATGAGGCGGCCTGAAGCGGTACGCCAGGTGTCGTAGAAACCTTCTTTGGACTCTTTCAATTCTCTCAACATGGACTCGGTATGTTGGGGACCACACAACGCTACAGTACTCAAGCTTACTTCTGACATAGGCATTAAATAGTAATAAGGTAGTGGAAACCTTCCTGAACTCCTTTCCATTTCTAAAAATAAATCCTAGTGATTTGTTAGCAGCGGCCAGCATACTGTCAATGTGAATAGAAAATTTAAGCTTGGAGTCCACCACTACACCCAAGTCTCGTATCTTAGAAACTTCTTTAAGAGTTTCACCTGAGATATTGTACTGGGTACTGAGAGGTTTACGTTTTAATGTGAACTTAATATGGAAGCACTTACACGAATTCAGATACATTTTATTAATGTGACACCAATCAATGAGTCTATCAATATCAGCCTGCAACAAATCAGCATCATTGAGACTTTTAATAACACGCATTATTTTAAGATCATCAGCAAACAAATAGCAGATCGAGTTCTTAAACAATCTTTCAATGTCATTAATGAATATAATGAAGAACAATGGCCCAAGGTTTGAACCTTGCGGCACTCCAGAGCATGAAACAAAAGGATCTGAACTATAACCATCAATTACAACTCTAGAACACCTGTTATTTAAATATGATTGACACCACTGAAGTAGGGAGTCCCTAATCCCGAAGTGAGCTAATTTGTTTATCAATATACGATGATTAACTTTATCGAAAGCTTTGGAAAAATCGGTATATATTGCATCTACTTGTCCTGAAGTATCGACTGCCAATGCTACATCATCTGGGATAGATTTGTGTCCGTAGATCGCTTCTTAATAAATCCGTGCTGATTCGGTGATAGTTTATTCTTGACATGCCTAAACATATGACTATATACTATCGACTCAAAGACTTTTGCTACGGTGGACAATATAGAAATAGGCCTATAATTCGTAACCAAGTCCTTTTTTCCATTTTTGTGAATTGGCACAATTCTAGCACGCTTCCAAGTGTCAGGAAATATTCCCGTAGTAACAGACTTGTTAAAAATTATGGTCAATGGGACTGCTAGTTGTTCAGCACAATTTGCAAAAAAGACTGGCGGAAAGTTATCAGGACCTGAACCTTTACTTAAATCAAGATGCTTGAGCTTATATTCCACACAGTGAGATTCAATCACTAAATCCGAAATCGCATCCATCATGCCCACCTCATCCAAATCAACATCACCACCAGTACCCAGTTCGTACACGGAAGAAAAGTGAGTTGCAAACAGGTTACAGATCTCACCTCCTTCATATCCTGTAGTGTTATTTAGAGACATAGATGGCGGATAATTGGAACCGTTCTTACGCTTATTTTTAATATGTGTCCAGAAAAACTTTGGATTGCTGAGTATTAACGTTTCTATTGAATTAATGTAATTTCTGTAACACTCCCGCATTAGGGCATCGCAGTCTTCGCGCAAATAATCAAATTCTATCTTGTCGAGCCGATTCCTGTATTTTTTGAATTTAACATGATACTTGTATTTAAGCTTTAGTAAGTTTATCAAAGCTGGCGAAAACCAGACTGGATATTTATTAAATTTAGATTTGCAAGATAATGGTATACATTCTTTAACAATTCTATCCAAATGCTCGTAAAATATTTTAACCATATCATTCACATCAACACACCGCTCATATAAATCATTCCAGTCAATTTTACCCATTTCGCAGTGGTCTAGTACATTCATAAATCTTAATGTCTGGCATGCTGCTTAAAACAAGGTCAAGAATGCGATTGCCGCTGTTTGAGACATGGTTAAGCTGAACAAGATTATTTAAAGACATGAAATCTATGAAACTGCCCCTCAAAGAACAATTTTCATAACCAGTTGGTGAACTGTGGCCCCGATCAACATCAGCTTTCCATATTATTCCTCCCAAATTAAAGTCACCCACAATAATTGTCTCACCATCACTCTCACAAGCACCGCACGACTTTACCAGGTAGTTGTCCAGAATAGATTGTGATACCGGAGGAGGCAGGTAAACAGCACAAATATTTAACACTCTTGATTTATTTAATATAATTTGAGTCCAAACATCTTCGCAATCACTCTCCCACTCATTCATTCGTCGCGATAAATACTTTTTTAAAACAGCGATTAGAACCCCTCCTCCCCTCTCTTTAGAACTGCACATAGGTGAGCTTTCCCTGTCCCGCCTATACACATCATACCTGTCATCAAATATTTCGGCGTCAAAAAAACTGTTGTTTAGCCAAGTTTCTGTGAAAATAATAATATCGTAGTTATTTCGCAATATTTCCTCACGAACCTGTACGTTATTCAATCTAAGGCCTCTAACGTTTTGATAGTAACATATTAAATTGTATTTAGTTAGTATCATATAATTTACAAATAATACAGCGTCCATGAGTGCGAACTGCAACAATCGGATTAGAGCGTTTATACATTCTTTGAATACAATATTTAATTTAATTCAATTTAATTTCATTTCATTTCATTTAATTTAATTTAATTTAAACTTACAAATTTACAAAATTTATAATATAGATTAATTCATTAGTTAAGCAGATGTAGCAAAACAAACGAAAAAGAGATATATCTAGACCAGACAAAAAACACATTCAATGCAGTGATTATTCATATTACTTTAATTTTGACAAACACTCAATGGACTTAATCAGCACGTACTGCGCAGATTCATTCTTACGCAAATACACGTTGCCACCCTTAACCCATACAAACTTGAAATTAAGTTCCTTCGCCTTTGCTCTGGCCGCCGCGTGAATACCTTTCATGGTAGGTGATAGATGCTCACACACAAATATTGGGCGCCTATCACCTGCGATTCCCAGGTGACTGCTATTTAGCTTGTCGGCGTTCGTAGCGGCTTTCTTGTTAAATGCAATGGCGGCCCCCAAGAACTCATTTCGTATCCTGGGGCAACTAAACTTTACTACAGTCGAACGCGGGCGCGTGCTGTCTTTATTCAGCTTCGAAACTCGCGTACACAAATGTATATCAGCTTCATTGATGTTGCAATTGATAACTTGTGTCAGCTGCTTAACCGTCTTGAACAAGTTTTCAGTTTTAAACTCCGGAATGCATTGTATTTCTACATTGCAGGATCGCGAGTGCTGTTCCACCTGAGATAAGCGACCACTAAGGCTGGTAACAATAGATCTCAACTCGCTATTTTCGGATTCCAAACAGGTTATAGCCTTGGCGTTGGCGTTGAGATCCATCTTCACTGCCTCGTATTTCCTTTGCAGACCAATAAGAGTCTCATCCAGCCTAGTCACACGATTAAGTATTTCGCTTGTCTGCAAGTCGATCTGACGCAGAATATTAGCTTTAAACTCATCCAATAGTGATTTAATCCAATTTACATCCAATAGTGAACATTTAGTAAATTTTTGCCGTAAATATCCATGATATTAGTAGAAGATTAACCTGTATGACCAAATCTGCAGAAATTCAGACACTTAATATCAGCTTTCATTTGTTTTTATCAAAGATCACTATATGATTACGCAAATAAAATGACAATTTTGTCATGATTTTGTCATGTCATGTCGATATTTATCGTTCTCCAATTGGAAGATACGGTTTTGAAATTCCGCTTCAACTTTAACTTCTCCACCTTTGCAACTAAACTAATTGGATTAAATTTAAATTAAAAATACGGTATATCCCACATGTTACCAAATACTGTCGCAACTCAAATTTGTGGAATTGAGAAAACATGTTTCGGTAAAATTTAATAAAAGATAGGTACTGAATGAAACCAATATATACATTTTTACAATTATTGTGTATAAATAAAAATAATCACGTTATTTGCAATAAGATCAATTCATTTTTTTTTTAAATTTTCAATCGCGTTTTCTCAATTCCTCAATTTTGAGTTACGACGTTAAACTAATTTTTTTGTTTACCTCTCACAAAAAAAGAATAAACAATTAGTTCATGATAGAAAAATAAATAAAATGCGTAACTATTTCTTAATACGCAATTTGTACGTTTGTCCGTAGTTACGTGCGCAAGCAGCTGAGTGGAGGGTCACAGCGCGTGCCTCTAATCACCCCGCCTGATATGCCGCCTATCGCGACGGAGGACCTTGCCGCCGCTTATGCCGAACGACACGCCGATTCGGACTATGGCTTCCAAAAAGAATTTGAGGTGTGTTGTTAAATAAGTTGTATAAATTGCGTTCCCCATACAAATCGTCCCCCATATGCGGGACGATTTGTCTTCACGGTCCGTCGTTTCAGTTGTTCGGGTGTTCGAATGCAAATTTATTACAATCCTACATTATTAAAAAAAAAACAAACAATGCTAAACTTTTAGGACTTTTGCTAATTACCACAAACAGACTAACTCTACAACTCACGAACACAATTCTATCAACAATTTATCCTCTTTCAGCTTCTGCAAATGCTGTCCGAGAGTTTCCCCGATCGTTCAACACACGCGTCAGAAGCCAGAGAGAATCAGCCCAAAAACAGATACCCAGACATAAAGGCGTTCGATCAAACTAGAGTAAAGCTCTCTCAAATTGACGGTATCACTGGATCTGACTACATTAACGCCAACTACGTCAGAGGCTACAAGGTTAGTGAAGAATTAAAATCAGTTGTTTTGTCATTACGTTTGTGTGCCTTTCTATTACATAACATGATATGCGAAAAAGACAAATTTGATATGTCCGGACTTAAGAGTCGATACTACCTCAGCTCAAATTAAAATTTTTCCCGTACTAATACGGTTCATTTTGCTTGGGTCAAGCGACTCTGACTTTATTTCAGAATTTATATTTTGTACGAAATTTTTGAAAAATGTATATCATATAGTATACGTGTTCTATTTAGTTCAGTTGATATAAAAAAAAATCATTGGGATATGTGAAGTACCTATGGAAATACTGCAGTTTTCTTATAAAATTTCGATGTAAGTTTGTGTTTATTTGTCTATCGTGAAATTTTGTTAGGAATCGTATTTTCACACTGTATACTACTATACAATATATATCCTCAATTTTACTATATATTTTTTTCAAAGTGATTGATTCAATACTCTCACTGTTATGCGGAATCAATGAAAGCCATTTGAGGTGGTATAGACTATTAAGTAACAAAATGAAATCGAAAACACCTCTCTCTCTCTCTCTCTCTCACTCGGCAGCAAAGGTCCGAGCAACAAATGTTTTGTTATAAATCGAGTTTTAGGACATAATTGCGGTGTGGATATTGTACTTTTTATTCTGGAAATTTCCCTTCGTCCAAAATCCGGACAAATGACAAATCTGGCGACAATCTGGACAAATTTTACTTATTATTTATTTTAAACGCGTTTATTACTCAGAATTTGACCGGTAAATTTTAGTGATAGACTTCGTTGAGAGGAATTTACAACATTAGACAACACAGATTATTACAGAAACAAATTGTTATTTTTAATAAACGAACGATTTTCACCTATTTGACAAATTAACATAAGTAATTATTTTCACTTAAAATTAACGATTTTGTTGCAATGAAGTCGAAGAAACTGATTACTGAAGAAACATATAACTTTATGTTGGAGACCAGCAGGCTGATTTTGATTCAAATCAGAATGGAGCCGGTCGGGTAGCCAATCCGAGTCTCGAAATCAGATCTCCGAGCGAGAAAATAAACCTGATTCACAACTACTATCGTAAACAGACTTCGGCAATCGTCGGGTTCTATCGATCGGGAGACCATTGATCATAGACTTTTAATGTTTACAGAGGTAATTTGTTGTTGGTAAAACGAATCCGTGGTAGGAATTTTCAATTAAGGAAATATGATTAAATTATAAGTGAAAATAAATAGATAAGTTTACTTGCACACAAACTATGAAAAAGCTTTGTAAGTAACAAAGTAACGATACATTTTGGGTAAAATTTTGTTAAAAACAAAATTAACCTTACGTTTGAGTAACGGATTACATTAAAATAATAAATTAATTGTCTAAATTCCTCGCTCGGAAACGAAACCGCGAGCTATTTGCCCACGGAAATGTTTCCGAGTTTTAGTCAACTATTGTTCCGATTTGAAATGTCAAAAGTTTCCGATTGGCTAGTTGTGAATCGCAGTTATGCGCCTCGACTCGGAAGAAACGCAGTTTCCGATCGACAGAGGCAATCAAAATCAGCCTGCAGCAGACATATAGCACAATCGTAGCTTAGTTTAAACTCCTCTCTGCCGACTTTTCACTCATAACGGTGTTATAACCTATAACTACGTACGTGGTGGATAAAAAAACTATATTATAATTATTTTGTTGTTTATTAGAAGCGATTTTCTTTGTCTTTTGTCTTATCTATCTTTGTCTGTGTTCCGTCTACACTATCTAAACTTATTTTTCTATCCTCTGTGCTTACTAAGGATCCCCTGGACACTGATCAGGTACTTATACTTCCCTGCCTACCCTGCCCTTCCTTTCGTTGCAATGTTTGTGTTAATTATTTTCTTATAAGCCTCGTTATACATATATGTCAACTTGCGTTCTTGTTCTCTTATGTAATAAAAACTGTTCGCGAATACCGTTGTTGCAGCCAGTGACAAATAAGATAGATAGTTTTTTACTACGAGTGTTGCAACAAATTTTCGGTTTATTCGACCGAATGCCGAATATTGAATCACTGTTAAATCACTATAAAAACAGGAGGAAGAACTAAGAAATAATCCTAATATAACATTTATTAATCCTGAACATACATAGTAAGTTCAAGAAAACACAATTTCTTGTTTATTTGTCTAGAAGATTAAAGGTAATGTAAAGTAAAAAAGATATAATAATAATACGCCAGGCAGCCACACCAATTGCCTGGTCTCAAACTAGTGAATTCTCTGTACTATGAATACCAGAGCAGTGGAATTCACTTTGGGACACTTCCCAGAACACCCAGATCAGAAACAATTTAGAAAAGTTCATTTCCCAATTGGTCCTACCGGGAATCGAACCTGGGACCTCATCCAGCGCTCACAGTATAAATAGTGGGGCCACTGAGGTCGTCAGGTAACAATTCAAATGCTGCCGCACCGCGCAGCTACCTCAGGAACCGACTCAGCAGTAGGCCTGTGCCTTAGACAAACAATTAAAAAATGTTATCCTAAAAGAACATAATAAAATTTACAGGAACCAAAGAAATTTATCTGTGCACAAGGACCAACGGATACAACAGTGAACGACTTCTGGCGTATGATATGGGAGCATGGCCTGGAATTGATTGTAATGTTAACTAACTTAGAGGAATACTCCAAAGTGAAATGCTCCAAGTACTGGCCTGATGAAGTGAGGGGGTCTAGAGCATTCGGCAACATTACTGTGCAACACGTCACTGAGAAACGGTAAGCCAATGTTAACAACTGTATGACGTGTGGTTCCGAAACAAGATTAAGTATCGCGAACCGCCTACTTTGCTCCTCCACCTCCCTTACCAATTGAAAGTGCTTTAAAGTCCATTTCACATTGGACGAGTCCTGTAACATTTCCAATTTTTACGTTCCACGCATAATATTTCTTACTAATGTCTCAACCAGGTTACTAAAATAAGTAGTCAATTAATCATAATGTACCAAAGACAAACAATATTTGTTGCAGATGTAATTTTAAATAAAAATTACTGTATATTAAGTAGAAAGAAAATGAAAAGATAACGGTAAATTACTCCAATCAGTTGATGCGTAAAACGGAATATTTTATCCTTAGAGATTTACACCATAAAACCTATAAATCGAATTGGTTATTGTGTATCTCGCGTTAATATGAGTGCATAAATCTTGTATGCGGGACGTTTTCTCTTGTTTTCTGCGCTACGTGAAGTTTTTGGAGTAATTCTTTAAATTTCGATTCATTGCAGTTGATTTTGTGCTTTGTTGTCGACTTTTTGTTTGATTGTTGTTGATTTTTTTTATTTATCGTGAATTTTTTTAGTAACTTAATAACATAATAATTGAATAGTTTTTATTTGTTCGTAGATTATCTTTTGTAAATCGATTCTTTCTTCATTACAAATTATCTCGATAAGATATTTAAATCGATTTTTTTTCCATTCGATTTTACATCACGACATCTCTAGAATATTTCAAATGTAACATGAATCATGCTGTGTGAAATGAACTATAACATGTAATACCAACAGGCACCATCGTAATGTGCGAGACTTATAGGTTTTAATTTGGATCACACTAAACGAGATTTAATTTCGTGGATATATTTTGGTAGATTTTGCCGAGCGTTCTGAGACTACTGGGTTTTCTATACTCAGCCTCGACAGAGTAGATAAGTGAGAAAACTGTGCACGTGTTACAATGTCTTCTACTAAGTTTTGATCATAGGGAAGGCCCTACCCAACCTTTTGGTTATACGGAAAGGGCACTATTATCCACGCAAGCAAGCCCGCACCGGGACCTTATCAGTCAGGTCCTGACCCTAGATCAGCCCGTTAACACAGACTTCATCTTCAAAAGGCTAGTAGTGCTTTGAGTGAGCGACCCCTGGTGCACGTACAGCACCACGGAAGAGAAAAGCAATGGAAGTGCCTTAAGCCTCGATTACTATCAGAACCGATGTCGCCAAAACTCACACATTCTTAATTTGAAGCATTACAAAATCTTGATATTAATTGGTCGTAGTTTCAAATTTAAAAAGAAATAACAAATTCTGGATTGTTAATCTAATTTAAACTTTATCGTTGAAAGTTCAGTACCATCAATACCTATTATTACAAGTTACGACGTTTTGATATTATATTGAAATTTCAATCAATGTCCTGCCATCTAGCGGTTCATTGCTGAACGACGATGAATTGGAGTTATTAATTTATTTCTCCAAACAAGAAGCGACCATAATGCAGGAGTATAAGCTTTACTTTCGTTTCTTGTAACCAAAAAATATTTCAATAAACAGAAAATTGAAAATTTATTAAAATAAAACTTTCCGATGATATAAAATACCACGGCTAATATTTTTGGTGCGGCTGATTTTTCTAGGATTTTAGAGAATTTTCACGAAAGAATGACACAACCATACCATACAAAGCGAAAATGGCGTACTAGCTCAGATAGGTCTTTCGAGACCTATAGTTGGCACGCGTCAGACGCTAACTAAACACTTCTACTGTGTTTATTGTTCTGTGTACAGTACCCACCCTCCCTACTGTGCAGATAGAACTAAAGAGACACAATCAAAGTAGGCACAAGCTTTCTTTTTCAATTGTATCTGGTACAACCGCTGAACTCGATTGCCAAACGCTTATCAAGTTTGGCCATTATATGCAAACCTGTTTTGGCGATCCTTATATTCCATATTACACTACTATGGTTTAATTTAATGAATCCCCGTCAAACAAGGCTTACTAAATGGTAAGGGTCAGAATGGCGGGTGTATCTTAACAAATGCCGTCGAATTTAATACCAAATAAATGCACCTAAATAGTACTATTTAGTACCTACTTAAAATAAAATTGTACCTCCATCAGAACGAAATTACAGCAATATCAAAAGTACACCCGCCATTTTGACACCAAAAGGCGGACGCATCTCAAATTACCAATTTTGAATGAGTAAATATGATCAATTATTATTCCACAAAAATTGTACATGTCTTGAACCTTGTAAACTAAAGGAAACGCCACCACGACTAGTTAATTAGTTCCTTACAAATAAAACTAAATTTATTAAGGTGTGCGTTTTTTAGATACTCGGACTACATAGTTCGGGAGCTGAAAATATCGAAGCAGCCAACCACTGTCGACGGACAGCCTATTGTAGAAAACAACGGAATCGCGAAAAGAAATGGAGGTAAGTTTGTAACGGTAGCAATAATCATGCTAAATAAAAGCTGAAAACATCGAGTATATAACCAAAAATAGAGACGAAATGGCATTTAATTTGTTTGAAAACTATTCTACCAAATCATTACTGTGACAAATGCGCTCCGATTTGCCAGCCCGAATTCGAAACAATTGACGAGTGTCGAAAATTGAAAAATTACATATTTCATTACCGATGAAACGTGATTCCGTTTGTTTTGTAATTAGATGTTTTGCTATTTTTCCCGCACCACCGAATGGAACAGCCCCCCACAGTTATTATCTTTATTACAATAAACATAGAATATTTTTTTAATATAACGGAGACGTACACACAGGTCAGTTGTTGGCGCTGTACAGTTTCAGCTTTCTAATTTGTGATTTCACTGCAAACAAGAGTTGATATTTTAAAGTTATAAAGTTAATGGCCCTTATTTCGTCTCTATTTCTGGATATAAACCCGATGGCTGAAAACAACTGAAAACGTTAACTGGTACATAAAAGACGTCCCATCCCAGTAGTTAGCACTTTAGACGCCCGAGTTATGTTCCTCGAGTAATTTCGTTGTTCTAGTACTCTCATGTCCACTTCCACTAAAATGAAGTACGTCTTAAACCAATGCTTAAATTTATAAGTCGTTCTTAACATAATGCATTAAGAGTGTATTTTGCATTCTTGGCTTAAGACATACTTAAGTTTAGTGCAAGTGGACGTCAGTATAGTGAATTCTCTATATTGGCACAAGGTATAGTTTGTTTAATATTACCTGGCGTGTTGCCACTTGAGTCCATCATTAGCAACAACAGTAGAACAAAGTGTTACCGGATTTAAGTCACTTAATTAAATAGTATTCAAAAAATCTACTAACCAACAGTAATTTTTTATTCGATTAAATGGACACGACCACACTGCAGAGTGGAGCACAGTATAATCTGTGACGATTGATAACACATTAAATAAAATCAGGTCCTATCTGTCTAAAATTACATTAAACGCCCTTTGTTTCTTTCGTGTCCACTATAAAAATAAAAAACTTTTTATTATTTTTTATTGTATAATGTGTTAATGAAGAACTTAATTTGAATTCCATGTTTTGACTGCTTTAATGCCTGGCATATAAGTATACGCACCTAGTTTTGAAATTGTCTCGAAAGTCTCGTTTTTGCCTGCATTTTCAAGACCTCACCGAGTCTCGATTATTTTTTCCCGCGACGCAGAAATGCAGGGAGGCTGAAAGTCCTAATATTAGTTACACCTAGTTGTATGTAGGTATATACTATTGCATTTCAGTTGTACAACTTCTAAAACAATTTCAAAATATATCGGTGCTACATACATACATCCTAGTACAAAACAAGATAACACCGAAACGCCTCATTTATAAATGCATTAGTTTTATGACGGTCTAGTTCATTACCCCATTGTTTACAGCACGTACGTACAACTGAATATACGTCATGGTAATATCGAACAAAATACACATGACGTTATACTCCATTACTATTTATTTAATAAACGACAGATATCAAAGAGCCGTCCGAAAGTGCACCAACCTCCCCGCGCGAATCGAAAGACACAGGCGAGACGCGCATCGTGAAGCAGTACCACTTCCTCATGTGGAAGGACTTCGCTGCGCCAGAGCATCCGCACTCCATACTCAAGTTTATTAAGGTATGTTAGCTACATTCGCTTTAACAATATAGACCCATAACCTTAAAATATACTACGAGTAGCGTAACCTCTCTCCACGCGTATCGATGTAACAGCCTCCGTGTCCAAACGGTTACCATGCTGGACTGCCACACAGAAGTCCCGGGTTCGATTCCCGGGTCCGATTCCCGGGTCGGGAAGAAGTATTTGTGTAACCTAAATTTATTTCTCTCCTGAGTTTGGGTGTAATTTGTGGTTGTCTGCCTATTTGTGTGTCCATGGCACCCGCGATACAGGGTTTCCCTAGCGCGAGGCTATGTGCGCTATTTATTACGAAATTGTACCTACATGATTCAACACGATGTTTCGGCTGAGTAATTTCGGCGTTGTTACAGCCAATCTTTCTACTCGAGTGACCTGTGGGTTCAGTTCACGAAACCTGCTTGCAAAGCCCTATTTGTACCATACAATAACGCTTTCAGGATGCCGTTGGGCCTGCCGAGACGGTTCAGTGCGTCAGGCATGTTCGCAAAAGCGCACATATTTATATATATTTACATATTTCACAGGATATATCACGGAGAGTGTGTGATGGAATTACACGATTTAATTCCGCCTTCCCCTTTCCATCACCGGGGGACTAAGCGTAGGCTTGGGTTCCACCCCTATGTTGTGGATATTCCAAAGATTCGCACGAAGCGTTACGCTTCCACATTTATATGGCGAAAGGCTATGGAGTGGAATTCCCTGCCTGCAGACTTATTCCCTGAACGTTATAACTTGGGTCTTTTCAAGGCGAGAGTGAATAGGCATTGTTTAGGTGTGCATACTCCATCGTCGACCTCAACGTCACTTTCCATCAGGTGAGATGGAGGTCAAATACGCACTTATATTTCAAAAAACATACATGGCTATTCACATTATGTCCAAGCGATAATGCGAAAAAAATAGTATCGCTTTTGCTCGTGGCAGAAATAGTCCCAACGGCGTTCTGAAAATAGTTGCAGGCAGATTTTATTGTCCAAACCTAATGTTCTGTGTTGGGCAAATTAAATCTGTTTTTATGTATATTAAATAAATAGCTTTTGTGTTGTTATGATGTATAAATACTAACTAAATTAAGTGCGAGAGTTTTTTATTTTTTATAATATGAAGTGACGGGACATACAAGTCGTCTCCTGATCGTAAGCTACACGACTGTCCATAATAGTTGTGCCACTCAGCTCTTTAAGTCGCAAAGATATGAGGCGCAATGCCACTGCGTCTGTCACCTTGAGACATAAGTTGCCAAGTCCCATGTGCCTGTAATTTCACCGGCACCCTTACCCTTCAAAACCGGAACACAGTAATGCTGATATTACTGCTTGGCGGCAGACATAGATTTGATCACATGGGATCTATGTCTGAAAAAAGGAATTTCTATTCTATTGGAAGATAGTCAGAAATTGCTATTTTGTCTTTTTCGAAAATTAACTTAGACACTTGTAAATTTTCATACAAGTTTTAAATAAAATACCCAACATTATGTTCATTTTACTAGACAACACCACTGAATCTATAAATTTGAAAAAATACATGTTGCTAGGAAAAGTTCTATTCAAGACAGAATTATGTAGTTTTCACGTAAATTTTCTCTACTTAATTTCGGTGCTATTTTTTTTGAAATATTCTAGAATATTACTGTGAAGTATTGTTTAATATTCGAGTGATGTATCCTGAAATATTATTTTTTATTTCACGATAATATACTTGTATAATAAAAATTACCATCGCAATTAGGTCGAAAATACTGAGCTGAAAATTACCCGATTACGTTTAAATGATAACTCACTACCGCCTTTAAAAGATAACTCACTACCGCCTTTAAATTTTATGCGATCTATTACGAATTAATTTCGAGAAGTAGCTCACTGTTTTCTTCTTGGCTGCAGCGAGTGAACGAAGCCTGGAACAACATGGTGGGCCGACCAGTAGTGGTGCACTGTTCTGCCGGCGTCGGCCGCACGGGGACACTCGTCGCATTAGACTGCTTGCTGGAACAGCTACGGGCCACGGGGCACGTCACTGTGTTCAACACCATCGCTGAGCTGCGCAGGCAGAGAAACTTCCTTGTGCAATCACAGGTTTGTGACGTCACAATATAGTAAATATAGATTGTATTTTTAACAATTTTCGTAAAGGCTCGCGACATGCAGGGAATTATAAGTCAATAAAAAAGCTGCTAAAGTGCGACTATAGTTATATACACATTTTCATTTAACAGGTATGTGTTTGTTATTGGTTTGTTAAGGTGAAGTTAAGCAGTGTTGTTAATTATAAATATAAATATTCATTATAACAAAAGTACGAGTAAATTAAAAGGAAATCTGTTCTCCCAAAACCATTACAATAAAACTGTTCATTTGTGACCCAATGTATTTTATAATTCACAGAAACAATACGTATTCGTATATCGTGCGCTGGTCGAGTACGCTCACTACGGTGACACGGAAATCCCCGCGTCCAAGCTGAAGAACTCCATCGACCGGCTGAGGAACATGCCAGAGGGCGCTGATAAATGCCTTATGGAACATGAATTTGAGGTTTGTATGAAGTAAAACAAGAGGTGTTTCATATCCACTAGCAGCTAATACAGAAATAGATATAAAGCTCAGTGTTCCATTTATACCGAAAATGAGACAGGAAAAGTGGAGAAAGTTTACTATAGTTCATTTCACATAGCATGGGTACGGTGACGTTTGAGATTTGCAGTTTCTACAGATGTAGTGATATAAAAATCGAATGAAAAAAATAGATTTAGAAATAGAGAACATATTTAGAGATAATAATTTAAGAACAAGTAATAAACAAAATAAAAAAGAGGCAATATAACATAGGAATTGTTATTAAGTTACTAAAATACACGATGAATAAAAAAATCAACATCAACTAACAAAAAGTCTACAACGAAAATCATAAAATCAACAACAACAACAACGAAATTTGCACAACTCCAAAAACATCACGCAACGCTAAGAACAAAGAAAACTACCCGCTGAACTACAATAGCTGATTCGATTTATCGATTCTATGGTATAAATCCTATAGATAAATATTCTAAATTTACAACTGCAACAGAATAGACATTGTTTGTTTTTAGTATATTATTATAACAAACTTAATATTTCTCTTTTTTTGTAACCTGGTTCAGAGATTAGTTAAAAATAGTATGCGTGGAACGTAAAAGTTCTTGCTGTCACAATATCCATCCTATGTGAAATAGACTTTAAAAGTGTTTCAACCGTATTAAAAATGCCTTTAGAAAATATTAGTTTCTGGAATTTGCATGCGAAACCTGATGCGTCGTAGCTAGTGATGAACCTTGATTTCTGCCTATCCCAGTGAGAGAAGCGTGACGAAGTGTCCGTCCTTATTGTTATTAAATGCACAAATTAAAAATCAACAGAAGTTGCTCAAGTTGTAACAACATAGACCATGTTAATGATACGTGGCAAGTTAATATCATGTAAAATTCGAAAAAAAGCCTCCAATATATTTGATGACTCAAGGATGATTCGATGTCTTTGTTCCCAAATGCAAATGTGTCAGACGTTGTATCATTCTATGTGTACCGTACATGGAATGATACAACGTGTCAATTTACTGAGCAAGCCTAAAACTGAACGTGTAAGGTCTCTAAACTATGTTTTTATTTTCAGAAAATGATCGATAGTCCAGTAGTAGAAGTGATGAAATCTTGCGCAGCAGGGCAGGCGGAAGAAGTGCGCTCGCGCAACCGAAACCAGGAATGCCTGCCCTACGACCGGAATAGGGTCATGCTGACGCCCATTCCAGGAAGAGACTACTCTACTTACATCAACGCATCCTTTGTTGAAGGTCAGCGTAAAGCAAATCACCGACTAGCCCGCTCTTTTGTCAAAATAACATGCGTTGTAAAACCGTAAATTCATGATTAAAGTCTTAAATTAAGTTGCCATACCGCTAAAACTATTACTATAAGATAACAGATATAGCTGCATGCAGAAGCATAAGATATTTTTAAACGGTGTGGACTTCAAGGTCAATTTTGAGGGTACCACGTACAGCTTAGGTCTTTTTGAATCTTGTAATTACATTTCGAAAAACCCAGAAGCACAGACCTATTCATGACGCAAATGAATGCACTTAAGGAGACTTAAACTGCATTTATTTTACTTTTGACAGCTCGAGTAGTAATCGATGAGTGATGTCCTGATGCGTTCCCGATTCGATTTCTTATAACAATCGATTTTATTTATGAACAAGTTTTAATTGTGTGTTTTAATTGTGAGGTGCACATTCACCGGGCGCAAGCTACTCGGCCACGGAGAACGTCAGTTCATATGGAGAAGAATCCACAGAACAATTACATTTTTTTTTAATTACTTATAATTTATTTATTTTCATTATAATTCATTAAACAGGTACCAAAACCTAACTTATATGTACCTTGTTGTCTGAAAACAAATAATTTTAATTTTATTATACATCGCAGAAATCAACTTAAATAATCTTCGTTACATAATCTGTCAGCTCGATAAATATCGGAGATAAAGAGTACGTCACTTTGCTATAGTAAAAAAACAGCGTCCGTGAAGTATTGCATTTTTTGTCCATCGTTGTGTGTTAATAACTAGGGTACTTCATAGGCATGCTTGTGTCAAAAGTAAAATACATGGTCCGACAAAGTGTAGTATGGTTATGTAGTTGGCAGGAATAAGTGAACTTTGAACAAGTGAGCTCGAACAGCTCTTGCTTTAATATTGGAAAACGGAAATGTGACTGTCAAATAACGTCTTAAATATAGGCGTAATTTATTAGTCAGTTAGGGAAGTTTGAAACCACATTTTGAGTCACTGTAGTGCACAGCCGAAAACACCTTGTAACTATATTCATTTCTGTTTCCAGCATACGACAACTCTGAAGGTTTCATAATTACTCAAGACCCGCTGCCAACCACTATTTTCGATTTCTGGAGGATGGTATCCGAACAGGGCGTCGCCACTATTGTAATGCTTAGTGAGGTAGTTGCCTGATTCCATTTATTATCCCTAGACATCGGAGCTTGCAAAATATATCTTCCAAAACTTCTGGTAATACACATAAATGCATCGGAAATACCGGACTTACTAAAAAAAAGGCAACAAATAAAAAATAAACAGCTATATTTTTGCTTATAATGACAAAACTTTTCTTTTAAATACACTGCCGTAGTAAGTAATTGATAGTGACATATCAAAAGTGTCGACACCAAAACTGAAAATACTTATTCTATATTACAAAACGAATAATTTTTACTTCAACCTTCGCGAAAATTCGTTAAATCGGAAATGAAACTTTTTTTCGGATCTAAATCGCATATATTTATTTTTTCAAACAAACCAACGTTTCGGGCCTGTAGTTATACGGCTGACTCTCAATCAAAGGGTCATTTCCTGTGTAACAATCGCGAAAACTAAAAAATCGATTCGTTAAATCGGGAGAGAAAATTGTTATACAGTACAAACTTGGGTATTTAGACTTCTGCATACAATTTTTGACTTCTAGTTATCGATAGAATTTACTTTTACCTGCCAGAAATTGCGTGTATTCTGGAGTTCTGTCTTGTAGTTGCAATCCATTTCTATAATTTGTAGTAGTCATGAATATTTGTCCTCCATTATTAGTAATTTTTTTGTGATACTTACCATTATTATTAACTGAACGTGAAATTTCATTTCCAGAATTACTGGAAATTCCTGGAACTTAAAAGTTAATTAATTACAATTATTAAAGTGACATCTCTAGTCAGCGGCTGGTAGCTGTAAAGGTACCTCGCCAAATGAACAAAAAACTTTTATAGATTTCTCATAGATGGCGTTACGGCAAAAAAGTCGTTAAAAAAGATCTGCAACAAACACATGGAAAAATTCGTGAAGTCCGTTGGTTCATTTCGTGGCTTAGTTGGCGTCTGGTACGTTTTGCTAGGAGACATTGGTTTGAATCCAGCCCGACCGAAGTGAATTTTTTCTAAGTGTTCAATCTTTGTTTAATAACTATAACAATCTTATGGAGTAATTTCACAAAAATCATTGAATCAATCATTTAATATCATGGTGAAATATCCTGACGTTTAATAAAAAAACTTAAAAGTAGTTTTCTTTTTAACTAAAAAACTTGTCAAACGAAGTTTAAGATTCTATATTTTGAGACCATCTTCCTAGACACTTTTATAACGCATTTATAATTTTGCAGCTGGGTGAAGGCAACAAATGCCCGCGGTACTGGGACGATGGTACAGTGCAATACGAACACATCTCCGTGCAGTACGACGAGAGTGAGTCTTGTCCATACTACTCAAGACGGCAGTTCAGAGTTACTAATAACAAGGTTTGTTCATAAAATTGTAAAATATAAATATAATATAATTTTATTTTGAATCATTTCTCCTAAACGTATTTCCACTTAAATAGAGTGAGAGATAAAACTCCATTATTTATAAGAAATCTAATTCAGGTATAAATAAATCTCATATTTTTCTCAATAACCTACTTTAGAATTCCTTGACTGCAGACTTATTCCCTGAATGCTAAACACTGTTTAGCGCGCTCTATTTAAATAATTTTAGTTTTATACATAGCAAAATCAGTTGAATTAATAACGCACACATATGCTCAACATAGCCCCGCACTTGGGAAACCCTGTGTCGCGGGTGTCATGGACACAAACCACCCAAACTTACGAGAGAAATAAATGTAGGCCATACAAATATTTTCCCGGCCCGGGAATCGAATCTGGGACCTCTGCGTGGTAATCCGGCATGATAACCGTTCGGCCACGGAAGCAGTTAATGAATTATTAAAACTCATTGAACAAAAGTTGTATAAGTTAGTAATATAGTCATTCAAGGTTGTATTTTACAAATAACTCTGTACCTCCGTGTCATGCCTGCAGACGGGACACGTACATTCGGTGCGGCAACTGCAGTACCACGGCTGGCCCACGGCACCTGGCCACGTGCCCGAAGTGACTCGCGGACTGGCCGAGCTGGCCGACGCTGCGGCGCCTCAAGCGGCCGCCGGAGAACATGTCCAACCTATGGTCGTACATTGCAAGTGAGTACCACATCTGGTTTTTTTCTTTATAACGTCAATATTCTCTTCGTAGCTCCCTAACCTTCTAACTCGATATTTATTTCTTGTTTTGCCATGCACCTCCGACAATATTACTCGGAGATTTTGTTTAGCGAAACGTGTTGTCTACCTCTATGGCGTGGTTAAAATCAGCTATACTTTGTTTGGATGGGTTTTTCTGTTCTGGACGGGTCGACAATGTATATCCATATATACATTGTCGACCCGTCCACGGACCGATTACGAATAAAGATGAAATTAATTAAAAGATATATGGTTGGTATTTCTTATTTTACATTTTTTTTATTTCATTTTTTATTTTTTTCCTTATTTATTATTCTAATTATACTTAAGTTTTCGTTGACAATATGGTAAACTTAGGTTTATATTTTATTACCTGTTACATATTGTTTATCACTGTGTGTGTCTGCGCAAACGCCAGATTAGGTCAATTCACCACAATAATATGGTGGGCAACACCTTAAGGTTCATAACAATTTCGCACCCCTCATGGAAGAATGGCATAAGTGGAGGTACGTCAAAAACGTTTAAATTCATTAGATATTAGATACAGAAAAATATAATTCTCCAATTGTTGTAACTCTATCGACTAATAGTGTACATACAGTTACAAAAATTGGAGAGGATGTGGGTTATATTCCTGTATCTAATGGAGCAATAAACATGTTTGACGTAACTCCACTTTTGCCATTCTTCCATGAGGGGTGCGATTTGTCGTGTGAAAATTCGTCATTTATGTCATGTTGTGTACATGTCATAAACGACGTATTCAAACTTGTAGTTTATAAATGTGACTATTTGTAAAATTTACCTTATGTATACAAACGAAATTATTTTCCTCAGTACTGGCACCGAGCGTTCGGCGCTGTTCGTGGCGCTGTGCGTGCTGATCGCGCAACTGCGCGCCGAGCGGCGCGTCGACGTCAGCACGGTCGCGCGCAAAGTGCGCTCACAGAGGGACAAAACCATCGACACTTTCGTGAGTATTGCGAAAATCGTCCTCACCACAAATTGACAGCTAATGTCTAACAAGTCTAATAAGGATCACCATTTTGAACGGTCCTGTACCGCTCTGTTCCAACGCCTTCACGATACTTTGACAATATCATTGGACTTCACCACGTTTTCTATATTACTGTAATGTTATTATTATTATTTTAGTTTTCAGAAAAGATGTGCCCTTATTCAAGTAAATGTTTCCTTATGCTCAGTTTTGAATCACATCCAGTTGTTCTTGAGTTTAGACAAGTCTATATGATGCAAGAATTAAAATCCTTTAAAACTGCCTCAATAAAAAATAAATATCAAATAAATATTCTTTAATTGTGACTTCATCCATAATTTTGAGGCACGCATATACGGTATCAACGCGGTATGGCGTAAGAAAACAATTTCGCTTATAGACAGAGTGTGCGGCAGCAGTAACAGTATCTTGAAGATAATATCTGAGAAATTTAAATGGTCCTTTGGTGTAGAAACTCACTCAAAGGACGAAATCATTGTTAATTATTAAGTAATAACGTAGGCTTAATATATAATAAAAACCTATTATGTGGTCTGAAATATAAATAAAATAAATAAGTAATTTTATACTGATAATATAAGTAATTTTATATCGACCACATCAAAAGACTATATTAAGTATAAAGCTTCATTCGCATCATGCGCTTTTTAATTTGGTCGACTGTACTTATTTGACAATAACTGTTTCGGGCGGATGTAAGAGGGAGGACGGGAGTAGACTCCATCGTACGGAGGTCGCGATCGACCTTTCTCTACGTTGCTGTTCACTCTCAACCTAAAACTATACTTTTTTCATTTACAGTTGCAATACGAATTTCTACACCGTGCCATACTCAACTACGCAGAGCTTCACAATCTACTAGAGGATAGTTAAGCAAAGTAACAACTATTATTTGTATTTTTAACCACTCTGAAAACAAGACTTAGAATCCTAAGCAATAAGTGCAAATCTGAACTCAAATTTGGGTTTGAGAGTAGGCTCAAAATTGCATTTATAAGTTGAACTTAAAAAATGCTAGAGAAAATAACAATATGTCAAAATTGTTCATTTATTCAATCAATTTTCAATTTTTTGTCTCTGTTTTAACATTACAAAGGGCAAATAATTCGGACTTACTCTTCTGACAGTGTATGTAGCAAAACCCTCGATAGTCTATCGATACTTTTTGTTACCTCGATAACTGGTCACAATTCGATAGCAAACTTAAAGAATGATATATAGCACCCATTGACTTTATTTGTAAGTCAATGATAGCACCGGTATAAATTCGTATCTATTTATGTTAGACCTCTTTAAAAGTAAGTACTCTTTTCCTACATCATTGATATTAAGTTATCATAAAAGTATTTAGATTATAAAAAATGTTTGGAATCCAGCACTAAAGTTCGGTTAACATCGTGTGATTAGTTTTCAAAGTATCGACTGTAATAGTGCTGTCAAAAGTTGTGCAACACTTTAATCACATTTAGGCACTGTAAAGAATATGGAAACGAAGTTACAATGAAAGTGCCATATAATAGAAGTAATTTACTAGAAGTAAGAAGACAAACTTACATTATATAACAAATTTGTGTATTGTTGGGGTTTTTACGTACTTTCAACAAAGAGTTCCAATTTGAGCCTGCAGCTCTTTGTGTATCTTGTGAAAAGAACCTATCAAAAACATTAAATCATATGTCAAGTGAACAAGAGGCTAGTAGAAGAGGTAGTTCCAAGACACTCATACCACAGTGCAGTAGTTTGTGTTAAAAAGATAATAACTGCATTTATAGCACGGGTACGTAACGACCCTGTGTTATCTCTGAATATTTTTGACATATAGTTACCAAAAGATTTAACAATCATAAAGGTTTGTTTATATTTGTGCATGTGCATTCTGCGTGACAGTCGTGACGTCACGTAAGCCCTAAAGGTCCCTGGTGACATAAAAGTGCTGCGCATCAATTTATAGAATATAATAGACAATCGATGCTTCAAGTAACAATATCGATAAGTCTATCGATATTCAATCTTGTGCCTCTACCTAATGGTAAACTAATGTTTACGGTTACAGATATCGCTACCAGCACACTTTTTTACGGTAAATTGTACATACAGCATTCGTAGCGGTCACAACAAGTAACATTTTGTTTTTAAATATTTTACACGGTCTATAACGACAACCGTCATTATAAACTCCTAGTAGGTACTCTGATGTTGTCGACATCTCGACCATCGACAGTCGATAGTAAAATTATGAATAATTGTGCAACACCAGTGGGGTCTATAAATTGATTGAAATTAGATGCGAAAACACACATAATATAAATAAACTCGTAAAACAATGTTCGATAACAATTTTTATACCGTAGCTTAAAAATTACATTAGGCATTTGTATATTACTCAGTTATACCCGCTAGGAGAGGCCATTGCTATGATAGTTAAGTCCTTAATTTCTGTTTTATTTTTATAGGTGCTTTTATTAATGTTATGTGTTATTGTATTATATTGCTTTCTTTTGGAAAAGCATGATAAAATAATACGGGGTTACGTACACGCTGTTACAGACTGTCATTAGCAATTAAGCCGCGTCAATATGTAGTTTAGTCAACACTAAACTACAATTAGATAACTATCCGCTTTTCGTTTTCTTTAAATATCACTAATGTAAAATTTCAATGACAAGAGCTACCCAATCAGGCACGTCGTGACACCTTATTGGTTGATTTCGGACATTTCGTGTGGTGCCACCAATTTGTCTTGCCTATTTCTGTCGACAAGTGCGCATTATTGCGTTCCGGTTATTATATTATTGCGTTTCAAAGTTAAGGGTGGCACACGCACATAGCATTTGTCAGCCAGGTTGACAAGCACAGTGGCAGTTCCCCTCAGATCTTTGCCATTTAAAGCTCTGAGTGACACTGCAACTGCAGGCGTGTCGCGTACCATCAGACGTACGACTTATTCGTTCCTTCATTTGGTATCATAAAAAAATTGCTATCTGCCATTATGTTCTATTTTTTTAAGAAAATTGCCAATCAGATAGTGAAATTTATTAAAGCGGAGTACGGTCATACGGATGCGCGAATTAAGATGTTGAACTTTGTACATGGACCTTGTTGAAGAAATGTTGTGCTTTGACCAGCAACATGTTGCGCAACAAGTTGGAACTAAATATTTTTATTCGTTATGAACTCAATGATGGGGTAGAACTTGGCATTGTCTTTTACTCGTAAATAGTTAAAAATAAGCTTTCTAAAACCTCAAAATAGAAGCTTTACTTAGACCTTAAAATATGAAGAAAAGTACAGAACCAAAGCTGACTTTCACGTTTGATGCTATTCCTGGTATTACAGTTTGCACGCTATCAGTCAGCTTCCATCATTGAGGTATCCATCTTATCACAATAAATATTTGTCATACTCCAATCAGGATAGAAACAATCAATGCCTAAATTAATAGACAACCTTTTTGTCTAACACCTCAAACTCATCACCAATCTAGGGTAGATTACAAAAGTCAATAAAGTGACCTTAACAATGGCGCTGGATGCGGACGTTCCGGGTTCGATTCCCGGCAGGACCAATTCAGGAAATGAACTTTTCTAAATTGGTTCTGGTTTGGGTGTTCTTGAATCTAGTTTGAGACCTGGCAATTGGTGTAGTTATCTAGCACATTATTATTATTTGTGGCAAGCTAGTGGAAACCAGATTTAATTAACATCAAACGGAAAAGCCAGATGCGGGCATTGTGGTAGCGGTATTTTCGCTCCCAAATGTAGATTGTTTTTAACAATAATGCTTACTGTTAGCCTGCAGTGAGCTTCCATTTATGGCGGTAGTACACTCACGGCAAGACATGCGAGAGGGTACAGGGAAATACTCGCGCTGTCCCTCTCACGGTGTCACGTTGTTTATTTGGGCGCAAATCAAAGGGTCTGACGTTGTTTGCGGCTTCTTCGCTGTACACTCTGGCGCTTGCCGTATGGCGGTAAGTTTGGGATTGCGCGGACATATAGTCTGTCTTTTTTGAAGATGGAATAAAATTACAGTTCATTGCGCGAAAGAGTTACCCGCTTTCAAGCAGCTTGATTGCAGTCGATAAATCGATACCTCCACAGAACACTACGCCATTTTTATGTTTTGGTCAGTTTCTGTTTTTTTGTAAACAACCATATTTATTTACTAATATTGTGCTCGTCGAATTTTATTTAAAAGAAAGCAATAAACAACAAAATTCGAAAAAAAAGCAAAAGAAAGTAATTTTGTGGGAAAAAAAAGAAGTAAAAGACAAAACAAAAACAGAACATGTCCAAAAATTAAGTTGACGTGGTGTTTATTGGAGGTATCGAAATATTCTATGGACTTTCCACGGAATGTTGGTAACGCTTATGCAATACATAACCGAATTTATTTCATTTCAATCATCATCTACCCACTATTCGTCCAAGTGGTGGTTCATTAGAATTGTCAATTTATATAATTTCATAGATACATACACTGCATATAGAACTATGTTTATTAAAAGTAAAAAGAGGAGACATGTTTTAAAGTTTTTCATTTTAATTTAACACATAATCAAGTCCGCCTATTCTTATTAAAATGTATATGAATAAAAATTGATTTCAATACTAATTGGCCAGCTGTCAAAATAAGAATAAAGAACGTCGTAACATTCACTATTCAGACATTTTAGGAAAATTTTACCTTCTTTCGCAATTTATCGATAAAACTGTCGACAATAACTACATGTCTATTTAAAATTTCATGAAAACTGGCTATTGCCAGTGCTCTGCAAATGTAATTTTACTCCGTCTTTAAAAAAACCGACTATACAAAATTTCAAAATGTGAAACAACGAAAGTGAAATATTTTTTTAGAAACACACCAACGTGTGAATATAAGCGATAGTACCGTACATAGAACAACAACGATTGACCTCGACAACATTATATCAGGAGCCTTGCCGATAATGTACTGCCCCTGTTAGATTATTTTGGCATGCTCAAGAGCTTATTTTAAAGTTTTTGTCTCCTACAACTATTTAAGTTAAAACTTTTATTAAATATTTATCGTACAAATCAGTGATCACTACATTTTGTATCTCATAAGTTTATGGCATAGTAGATAGGTATAAAAAATTTCGCTTCAGCTTTCCTTTATTGTCCATTAAGAAAGTTTAAATTATCGAACAACCTTTGTAGTTTTTATATTATTAACGTATGAGCACGTGAGTTTGCTAAGAACTTTTACACACAATTATAATATTAATTTGACGAAAAATGTGATAATAATTGGACCCAATGATGTACTTAAAAAATTAACTCTAAAAATATATTAAATGCATTTTTTAATTCGTATATTATTGAGAATGTACAAACTATTTACAATTCAAAGGGTCATATGTTGAATTGCAAAAGCCTATTAATAACCATACATAACACGTTATAATAAGAAAGTCCTTAGTGAACTCATGTTAACACAAAGGCTAACAATTATATTCTGACCCTTGCCATGTTGCGGATTTATATAGAACTAATGCTTTTATTTGATGTTCAAAAGTCTACACTAGCACTACCGCCTCGGGGTCCTAAATTAATTTGTCTGCCTTTATATCGTAGTAGTAATTCTGTCCTTTAAAGTCTACAATTAGGAATTTTTTATATTATTTTTATTTGGTATTGTTATACCAAGACTAAAATCATGTCCAAAGAGAAGACGGGAGGAGTAATATCACTCAGTATAAAAAGTTTATCGTATTTATTTAATAAAATATGGTCACTTCGTTCTGAATTTTACAGTGAAGTAAAATGGTTTTTAATACTGGAACAAAGTGAAACGACAACAAATATTGTTAAACAACTATTATTTATACATCGTCTTCAATTACTTAAAAATATCTAAATAGACAACATTATATGCATTTTCCATTATACAATTTAAAGGTTTAAAACCATAGGAAATAAATAAGACTACAAAATAACACCACAAAATGCACAAAAATAATAACGTTTTATTTGTAAGAAGTTGTGCAGACAGTCAAATAAATAATTTCTAACATCATCGACCTAACAAAAATTTTATGAACTCTCTTTTATTTCATTGAGACGCAACAAGGCTCAACTTCAATCTCTGTACGAAAACAATTATTTTCCAAATGGTATTGTCATGTTCAGAATAATGTGGATTTTTAAATTAGGAGCTTATGAAAGCACTGCTGCGCTTCTACAAGCGTCTAATTTGAAAATGCCTAAACGTATAGCCACTAAATAATGTGAATCTGTCTAATGAAAAATAATCTATTTATCCAATATTATACATAATAACCAAATTAGATTTTTAAACTCCCTAGTTCATTTTGCATACTTTTATTAATTCATAAAATTTCTGTTCCAATATAGTGTCGTATAATTGTCGATAAAGTCGATGGTCTTATTACAGTTTTCCTGTAAACTATCGATATTTTCACATTTCTTCGCCTTGCTTTCTCAAACTCGTCTCTTATAAAGAGTGATTATTCAGGAGGAGGCAAAACTTTCTGTTTATTTTAAATTTCTTATCAAGGGAGTTAATCTAGATGCGTTACTTTAAGAATAGGTAAAAGCCAGTGTGTGAATATGAAGGAAATGTGATGTGAAATCATCCAGCAAAATTTGTATATACAATCCATTGCATATACAAATTTTGCATTTACTTGCATTTTAGTCCCTTTGTGCTTTAAGATACGAGTTTGAAAAAGTAAGGCGACGATTTGCGACTTCAAATTATGTGTATGATAGTGTGCACAACTTCCAACGAATTATCGAAGTATTTTTGATTAATGTAGATATTCCTTTTTTATATGTAACAAGACGTAAGAGTGTCTAAGTACGACTGTCTGTATCTTTACGTAATTATAAGCGTATGTATAATTAGATTTTGTATTCAGCTAAACAAAATATACACTGTGTTGATGTTGAAGTTTAAAAGAAGGTTAAGATTGTGGTGTTCGAAAATTTTACCTTTTATAAATTTTACAAAATACGTTTGTAACACAATTTTTTTACCAAAGCGCTGAATTTACCCAGAACTTAGTAAAGATAATGAAATTTTCGAATATCACATTAAAGGAATGTTTGTTGTCTATTTCTTTTTAAGAGATGACGAGGAAAGTAAATAGGACTTGCACATAATTCCTAACATTAGTATTTTCAACGCCTAAGTTTACGAAGAAAGACATCACATATTTACTGTAATTAAATATGTATTAGATATCAATTATCAATGTTAAAATTAAATATGTATTGATATTCAATACATATTTAATTACAGATAATAGCGACTTCTCTAGCCAGGAATGGTAGTTGCAAAGTTACCCAACTGAGTGACAAAATACTTTCATAGATTTCTTGCTACGGCTAAAAAGTCGTTGAAAACCAAATACAAAGATCCGACAACAAGCTCATAGGAAAATTCGTGAGGTCCGCTGGTTCGTTCCGTGGCTTAGTTGGTACAGTTTGCTAGGAGACGTCGGTTCGAATCCGGCCGGATTGAAGGAATTTTTTCTGAGTGTTCGGTCTTTGTATTAATAATTATAACAAACTAGTGGAGTACTTTGACGAAAAATAATTGAATATCAATTCAATACATATTTAATTACATCATCACATGACATGAACAAAGAGCTGACTTGGATAATTATCGAACTCTTCGTTTGCTTGCTTTCAAGTCTTTTTTGACAAAAATAATTCTTTGATTATTGTTTCCATTTATTCTGAAATAAATTTTTTTACAAGGAATACATGCTTAACCTATTCGCTTATATGCTTATTTGCAATTAGTGATTTACTCATTAATTACAATTGAAATAAAACTATATATTATGTACATTATATGTAAAATATACATGTGTCACACGGCTATGTCACACAGAGAGAAAGTACCTTAAATACTGTCGATAGAACATTTTACTGAAAGAAGACTTCATTTTGATTTTAAAACATTCGAACTGCATTCAAAGATTTTTAAATTGCCTGTCTGAACCGGGAATTGAATCCACGAAATGTGAAAAAAAAAACCACCTGTAGTTTTACTATACTGATCGAAAGCCTCAACCATAAGGATTGTTTTCTTTATGGCATAATATTTTATATAAAGGGCAGACCATGAAATTTAACATTTAATTTGAAATTTCGTTCACGAAAATGCCTTTTCTCTGACTTTGCCGCGCTCATAACAACTGAGATTATCATTTCAAATTACTAATGAGTACAAAGTTTCGACTTATTATTTTAAACATTCACCATTAAAAGAATATATTGAAATAAAACTGAAAGGCCATATAAAAATAAATATCGTTAGCTGGCATATATAAAGAAATTTGTTTTTCAGTGTTTGACTTTTTATTTCTAGTTGTTATTTTGTACAATATTGTTTTGGCACTGTTTACGTGGGATGGTATAAAGTACATTCAGTTTTCGGTAGGTATTCAAAATCAAGTAGTAAATAGGTAGATAGATATATATGTAGTATATCATTTGAAACTTTCGAACAAAGTGAAAGTCCTAGAAACCTAGTCATTATTTTGAACACATTTATTTATATATCTCGTGATTTTGACACGTTTTTCTCTTTCTCACATGTATAAACGAGAGAAAGAGAAGACATGAGCTAGCATGCTGCGCTGCCGCTCTAAAAATATTTAGAGCTTTATTTTCGCTGTTTACCTCTCTTCTGTGGAGTAGTGAAATCTCACCCCTAGTGATCTCTAAAATTGTGTTCAATTTAGTTTAACAGGGGATGTGTGCAAGTCCTAAGTGCGACTGAGGTATTTAGCTTTTTTGTGTCGATATTATATAACGTAGGGATGTTGCGAACGATTTATTAAAAACAATAGCTAGTAAGATGTAACGGCAAACGTTAGAAGAACCCATGACTTATGCATTAAATTAAAAGTGTTTTGGGAGTTCTTTCTAATTTTGCCAAGTAGGTTAGGCAAGATTACGACAGAAGAGTTTTAATGGAATTAGTGAAATTAGTTTATCCTATGAGGCCAGTATTGATCTTAGCATGAAGTAAAGTATCGATAGCGTTGATAGATTTATCGGTACTGTTGCTAATGTGTCACGTCACAGTAAAGTTGTCTTAACGAAACTAATGTAACTATCAGATTAATGATAGAATATAAACTTAAAAGAGAAGGTTCACTAATTCCTTTAAAAAATGTTTGACGAAACTTCATACGAAGTGTAAAATTTTTACATAAGAAAACCAAGCTCAGATCGCTTTTATACGTAGTACAATAAAAACGCGCTTGTTTACATTTTCCCGTAGGGATTTTTAACTAAAGACATTATCCTGCCAGAAACTAAACATCCTTAGAACAGTTACATTGATGTCTTTAATTAAAAATCCACTTATTACTCGTATATTTATTATTATATCACGAAATTATTGTTTTTCTTAGTTTTCTTTGTAATGTCTTCTTAGAACAATATGAATAAAAAAATATACAATCGGTTAGTATTATTTTAGGCCTACCAAAATACAATTTGTTGTATAGGATGCGTAAATAAATTATTATTTTATTAAAAGTAAATGAGTAATAAACAATTATGTGCTTTATGTAAATATTAATTATTATAATTAAAATGTAACGCGCAAGTTTTCACTTTTCTACTGTAGTTTTTTTAATTTAATTTTGTACCTACTAAACATACGGTTGTAACACTGAGTATATTAATTTTATTGTTTTTATTATTATTATTTTTGTAAATAGATAATGCAGGTCATGTAATACGATATTTTTGAAAATATACCATTATTTAGAAATAACGAGTTTTATTGACAAATAAGCTTTATCATGTTTTTTTTAAGTTTTGAGCATAAATATAACCATATTAGAATAAAAACAAGCAAGGGCCCTCTGTACCCAATAACAGCGAGGCTTGTATGTGCGCGTAGAGATGGGTTTTTATCCGATAAATATCCGAAAATTCATTAGAATTAATTTTTCATTAAATAAATACGTTTTTGCCATTCTTTTTATGTTACAATACTGTTCTACCCATGTTTTTCGAGTCGAGTGTTATAGAATAGAATAGAATCGTTTATTTCATGTTATCAATGTTACAATATTACAATTGGAAATACAATGTCAAGGGATAACTATGATCGTCAGTAACAAAATAATAATAATGAATATAAAATAAAGTAGTATAACTACTGCTTGTCGAATAAAATAAAATTAAAATTGTTTCAAAAGAAACTCATCGACACTGTACAATTCAATATCCAATAAAAGGATTTTTAGTCGGGTACAAAACGTTTCATCGTTTCTAACACTTTTTTTATAAAAAATTCTATTGACATAAAGTTATGAAATTAACTGTAACCCTTGAGCTGACCTATCCTGCGTTAATAAAGTGCGACCCAACTTTATGGTCTTGGGGTCTACTGCGTACTAAATACAAGTCATGTTTGGACTTGAAATAGCCTAAGGATTCTATTTCACACATGAAATCTATTAATTAAAACACATGATATAAAAAAGAAATGTTTATAATTCGACTCATACGAAGAACAGAGTCTGATGTGATCGTATGCGAAATGTACACAAAGTGTTTTAAAAATATACTTTGATTTACTAAATATAAATAATAAACCACGATTGAGAATATTTATCCACGTTTTTGGATAAATATCGAATAAAAATGGATATTTATCCATGACCCAACTGTCTTCGTGGCCTAACGGTTACCATGCCAGACTGCCACGCATAGGTCACAGGTTCAATTCCCGGGCCGGGAGAAATATTTGTATGGCCTACATTTATTTCTCTCGTGAGTTTGGGCGTCATTTGTGGTTGTCTATGTGTGTGTCCATGGCACCCGCGACACAGGGTTTCCCTAGTGCGGGGCTATGTTGAGTGTGTGCGTTATTATTATCATCTCGATGTGCGCACAACCGTGCACGAGCACATATATTCGTACAATAATGTAAAATCAGATAACCTACACTAAAAAAAGTGTGACCGTCAGGTTGGCTGGTTGCCTGTAACGTCTGGCACTGAGTGTATATTCAAGAATTGTTACCTATTTGCTACCTTTGATATGTTCTGACAAATTTAAAAGATAATTGACCGGCCATTCCGATATTAGGATAGCTGGTCGCCACTTTGTTCAGCATGGAGGGAGCAGATTTTCCAGGAGTATGTATGTATGCTATAACTGCTACCTATTTGCTACTTTCACGAACTAAAGGTATGAGCGTCTTATCTACATATTTAGTTAACAAAATATAACCGATTGAAAATTTTACAAAGTGCCTGATTAAATTA
>NW_020653743.1:5609046-5635096 GCF_003589595.1 Hyposmocoma kahamanoa | reverse complement strand
ATTAATAACTATTGTAACTATAGTGAATAATAGGGTGGTTTGCACTAATATTACACATAACTGGTTGAAGACTGTACCACCTCAAACAACCGTGACCACGGGACCTGTAAAGGACCCGAAACGTCGGTTTGTTTGAAAAAACAAATATGGGTGATTTAAATCCGGAAAAATAGTTTCATTTGCTAAATAAATAATATTTAGAATTTTTACAATCAAATGTCTAAAGGTCACCTTCTTTCCTTACATTGAAAACTTAAATGAAAAACATTTTTCATGTTAATGAATTTTTATTGAAAGCTTATTACACTAAATTCAGTCTTAAATTATGTAGGTATAATTAAGGACTAGAGGAAAAGTTCCGAGGGTTGTTCATTTCTTCGCTTGTTGGTTTTCTGGCGGTCCCTGGTCCTTAATTTCTTTCCTGATCGGTCCTGTTTGCTGAACAGAGACTGGTCGTTCACCTTTCACTACTTGTTGAGTTTGGCGCGGGGCGATAATCGACAATACTCCATCCGAAGATAGCCTAGATTCTACAGTCTCCGCTCGGCAACCTTCAGGTAAAGCATATCTTCTCACAAACCGACGACTAATGTAACCATGTTCATCTTTTTTCTCCTCATGTTTGCCTTCAACTACAACGTACCCATCCGCAGTTTTGACGGAGATTTCTTCCGGTGCGAAATGTTGCACGTCTATATTAACTTGGAATTTGTCCTTGTCAGACTTGATATTGGATCCTTGATCTCTAACCGCAGCAGCCAATTGACGCCACGGTCTGTAGTAATCGCGAGACATTAATGGAGAAACTGCAGATACGAGTATGTCGTCCGGAGTCAATGCCAAGCCGAAATCTTGGTCAAACAAACGTCTGGGTATGACGGGAAAGTCGTAATCAAACGCGTACGGTAGCAAAGACATCTTCCTTGTTTAATTCAAAATCTTCCAATAACTTTGAAAATTACAGCAGAGAATGGCTCCTCGAAAGTTTCGAAAAACTCCAAAAGTCGCTTGTATTGCTTGTGTCGCTCGTAACTTCGATTTATTCGAACTGTTGTCAGGTAGCATTCTCGTTCGAATTTATACTCCTACTAACGACATCTAGTAAAACGTAGAAAGTTCTAGTATTTACAGGAATGCACGCACAAATAGACGTACATATAATTATAATGTATTTACTAGCCTGCCATCTAGCGTCGAATAGTCATATCGTCTGACTTGTGCGTCCATCTCTTTCCAACCAAACAGTGTTACCATAATTTCAAACATTTTCCACTGTCTAGGCAATCTCGCTATCTCTTTCTAATTCTAAGGTCTACCTTCCGTCCTTTAGGATAGTATTCCAGAAAGAACGAGATATTTCCCAAAAATCTAACAATCGAATTCAATGGATAATTGGATATGGATTATGGACATCTAGGGGCGGATGCGATGCGTCACAGTTTTACAAAACCATTACCTATACAAATTGTTTGCAAGTTAACAAAATGTTATCAAAACGTTATTTTTGACTCGGAACGTTTAACCCGGAGTTATAGCATTTATTATTACTTGGGCGGTGAAAACTTAGAAAAGATAAACACAAAGGCGCGTTGGAACGACTAACTTTATAAAACTATCAAATTAAATGAAGCGTTTGATGGTGTAGGTGCGTACCTACATACCATAATAATTGTATACCGAATTCAATATAAAATGTTCAATGTTAATCATTGAATTTTGTCAGTAGGTACATTGTTGATAGGTAGGTACTTCTCTCTGGAGAAGCAGTAAGCGGCAACTACACAGAAGGCACTCATTGGGCATCAAAAGAATTGGTAAATGACCAGTAATTGGTTTGTTGAGATCCATATAACGAAAAGTAGTACCTACCCCGTACATTTAATTTTACGATAAACTTGTATACAATTCATGAACGGGTTAGGCGTGTTTTACAAGAGCTAATGGAAAATAAATCTTCGCGAAAACTGTCACCAATCGTGTTTCAATCAAGGAGGTCCTCAATTCGACTATTTTTTGAGTGAAAAAATTGAAACTGCGAAAAGTTATGTAAAAATTCAGGTGTTGAATAAGAAACGTTTTATAAACACGTAAGAGTAAAATTTGAATCAGAACGATTTATAAACGAACCAAGTATTCTGAATTTGTCATGCGTAGAAAATGTAATAAATGCTGATTTTTAACCGACTTCCAAAAATGAGGAGGTAATTGGGAACCTCGATACAATTTTTTTCTATTGTTACGTGATTACTCCGACATTTGTGCACCTATTTCGATGATTTTTTTGTGTTGAAATCAGGATACCTGATTATTGGTTTATCTTTATACTATTGATTAGTTACTTTTTACCGTTACTGAAAAAAATCAAATTGTTTCAAACTTACCTTGTCCCTGGAATCGAACAAAAATTTAGAAAATAAACACTATATCCTCGTACTTATAAGATGTAGAGACATAAGAATAAATTAATAATAATAATTAATGCTTTGAGTCGCGAACTATCACATTATTCATATCAACTGCTTGCAGTTTTTTTTTTTTTTAATATATAATAGACACACGCTTGGCCACAATCTCACCTGATGTTAAGCGACGATGTGACAGACGATGGGACGCGTTTGCCTAAAAAATGCCTATTCATTCTAGCCTTGAATAGCCCCAAATTGTACTTTTCGGGAAATACAGATTATTAGTAGAGCATTCCATTCCTTTGTCGTACGCATCAGAAAGGAGGAGGCAAAGCGCTTAGTGCGAATAGGTGGAATATCAACGACATAAGAATGGTGTGCTCCGGACCTTCTAGTCGACCGAAGGAGGAACGGTGAGGGCGGAACCAAATTGAAAAGTTGAAGTCACGACTGCAGATATGCAGTGCATCTGTTAGAACAGAAATCAATTTCTAAGACTGAACGTATAACCATCGCTCAAGCTTACAATCAAAAAGGGTTTGGACCTTTATCTAATATTGCACAATTGTGGGTATCGCTAGTGACGGAAATGACCTATCATTAAAAATCAAAATTAAATGCAGATCGATATCTATTGGACTTCATAGTTAGTTAATACCAAACTTACCCACTGTAGTAGTATTTTAGTGATAGATCATAAATAATAATAGGTACTTATTAGATTTTATGGGTGATATTAATGGTAAGACCCATCGGTCCTACCATTATAATATCTATGTAGTACTAACGCATAGGACTTTAATATTTATTGGAGAGATTTTATCCTCATCATTAATCCTATCGTACTAATCGATGCAATCAAATAATGAGTGTTAATTTTGTACATTTTCGTTTGGTTCTTTTTTTTAATAAATTGTTTAATAAAAATATAACTTGGCTACAAATTCAAAGCCTGTATAACTGCAGAGCAGTTTATGGGCGGAGACACACACACTCATCTTCAGCAACATACCTATGCCTCCTTATCAATCGTACACGGCCCGATAAGATAGTCCTTTTTAAAAAATGTGTTAACGCATATTATGTACCTATACCGACTTGTAATTAAGAAAAATAAAAGAATGTTACCTTTAAATAAGTTTAGTTGGCCTAAGCATTTAAGATGGAGTACATTGAATTTTCTCTTACATTTATGAAATCACAGAAACGTCAACTACCAACATAATTAAAAACATGAAAAATTAATTTAAATAACTTTGTTGTTAAACGACATGTAGATAAAATGCTACTTCACGCTAGATGGCGTAGTAAGAAATAAATTGTACAAAAAGACGTAGAATTTTCTAGTTGTAGTACTAGAACGTTCTACATTTCACTAGATGTCGCCGCTAAAGTATAAATTTGAGTAAAAGCGTGAACAGTCAACAGTTTGAATAAGGCGAAGTTACAAGCTACACAAGCGACATTTGGGAGTTCTTCGATACTAGCGATCGAGAAGCGTTTCTCTATTGTGATTCTCAACGTTGTGAAATTTTGTTTGTATTGATTTGAAGAAGATGTCTATGCTACCGTACGTGTTTAATTATGACTTGCCCGTCATACCCAGACGTTTGTTTGACCAAGATTTCGGCTTGGCGTTGACTCCGGACGATGTACTCATATCTGCAGTTTCTCCCTTACACTCTCGCGATTACTATAGACCGTGGCGTCAACTGGCTGCTGCAGCAAGAGACCAAGGATCCAGTATCAAGTCTGACAAGGACAAATTCCAAATTAATATAGACGTTCAACATTTCGCACCGGAAGAAATCTCCGTCAAAACTGCGGATGGTTTCATTGTAGTTGAAGGCAAACACGAGGAGAAAAAAGACGAACATGGTTACATTACTCGTCAGTTCGTGAGAAGATATGCTTTACCTGAAGGTTGCCGAGCGGATTCTGTAGAATCTAAGCTATCTTCAGATGGAGTATTGTCAATTATCGCCCCGCGTCAACCTCGAGCAGTAAAAGGTGAACGACCAGTCCCTATTCAGCAAACTGGACCGATCAGAAAGGAAATTAAGGACCAAGGACCGCAAGAAAATAAAGTAGCTAAGAAATAAACAACCCTCGAACTCTTTTGTCTACAAATCCTAAAGTACCTACATAATTAAAGACTGATTAAATTGAAATAACCTTCTAATAAAAATTAATTAATAAAAAAATGTTTTTCATTTTAAATTGTATAAACGATGCAATCTTTCAAATTGTAAAAAAAAACAATAAGTAATATTATTATATGTATACATACCTTAGAGGATGGAATTGGATTCCATAGTCTAAGGCTCAACTCACACTGGGGCAGAGTCGAAGCGTCGCGACACGTCCTGTTTTTCAACTACAACCGCCTGGCGCCTCGATTCCATATTTGCAAAATACAAATTTGTACCTTAAGAATGGGAAAATAGAGATGAATATGCTATAGGCGAAAAACATGACGCGTCGCGACGCTTCGACTCTGCGCCAATGTGTTTTTTTTTTTAGCGTGCCTTATTCTAGCGTGACCATGGTCGAGTTTTTGAAATTTGACTAGCCAGAAAAAAAGTCGCTATTTAGTCTGTTCTCTAGTCGCAAAAAACTAAATTAAGTCGGTCCTCCCGCCCATACTAAATTTTTAAGGGTGTGTTGTACTGTTCACGCTGGAATAAGCTTAATCCAGCGGCACCATTTCTCAATCTCGAGCACCACACAACACCTAGCTTAGGTCACTTAGATCAATTTTACACTATTTGTAGGCCGATTTCATGTGGCATGCCTTTGCGTGCTTTAATCCACCGTGACCATGGTCGAGTTATGGAAATTTGACTAGCCAGAAAAAAGTCGCTATTTAGTCGGTTCTAATCGCAAAAAACTAGATTTAGTGGGTCCGCCGTTCAAAAGTTCCTAAGGGTGTTTTACTGTCCACGCTTGAACAAGCTTATTCCAGCGACAACATTTCTCCATTTCGAGAACCACAACACCAAGCTTAGATCTGATTAAAAGAAATCACTTTTTGGCTGTTGACCGTTAGAGCAGATGTTCTTTTGAGATTTTGATGCATCGATGTGGCAAAACTTATAACTTACGATTCATAAGACAATAGAGCTAACGTTTTCGAGAAATTAATGTTCGATCAAATGGCATTCTATCACAAATAGGGAACCCCCTTACAACTCTATTTTTGAGAATGTTTACTTTTCAGCGCTCTGAAAGTAAACACGACCTCTCATTCAGTTTTTGGCGCGCGCGCACTCTGACTGTTTGGTAATCATTTTAAAAACAAAATTCCTACTACATTTTCATTCACACTGTCTAATGACTGTGCGTGAACGCATTTATTCTAAACAGGGGCCTGTTCAAAAGTGTCTCCTTCTCCCCTAATATGAAAACGTTCAACAAAAAATTACGTCCATTATTCCAGCGTGAGAAATGCCCGAGTTTTTGGAATACAGCTCGGGTAAAAAGTCGTCATTTAATCGGTTCTAGGACTTAAGGCGCTGCGCAAACGTGTGTCTCGTGTTGAATAAACCGAGCGATTATTGTCGCGACAATAAAAGCGAATATTCCATTCTCACACAACCGATATGAAATCGACACAGTCGCCGGTTGTCGCAGTCGGACCCTGTTTTCGCCAGTAGCCACAATCGCAATTTGTATGAAAATAGAATATGTTATATTCGCTACTATATAGTTGTAGGTTACTTGTACAGTTCCTGAGAATAGTTGTATCATACGTATCCAACACAATTGTAACTTTATTATAAAAAAAACCTGCCACAAAAATTAAATATATTTGCCAAGTTTTATTGAAATAGGTTACCGGAAAGTGCGAGAAACAGGATTCATTCCCTCCCTATTTTGAAATGAAAAATGTGGAATATTTTCTTTTAAATGTGAGCAATACTAAGGTACTCTTTCCAACAAAAAGAATCATTAAAATCGATTCACACGAAGTTATCGCGCAACATACATACAAAGACACCGTTTGCGCGATGCCTAAATGACGACTTAACACCAACCAAATTTCGACCATGCTCACGCTCTGACAAAATTTTATTTCAATTTTAGAAAGTGCCAGTTTGTATAGTATTTTGGCAGCGATTTTCGATTCTTACCACCATTGATTTATTTGTAAGCCAATGCTTACCACAGACATATATCTATGTCTGGTCGTCACCTACTCGGAGTTCACTGGGTAGGTTGCTTCGGCGGGCAAGCGAATGCGACCTGTCCGTTAACCTCCTGGTTGTAAATGAGCCACGAGGATAAAGTATGACTTATTAAAACGAACCTCTTATACGATAAACAAACATTTATTTGTACATTATTTAGAGTATATTACATTTGTATACTATGATAATGTGCCTTATAATCTAAATTCAGCACTTGTATACAGTTTTCTGGTTCCTGGACGTGACTTCTATCATTAGCTCTGTCATATCCTCGCTTAGCTTCACATGCATCACAGGTTGTTCTGTCGTACTCACTTCTCGATCTATTGCAAATACAATATAAATGAATATTCTTTTCAGTTTTTGGTGGGGCAGTGGACTATGGCTAATGGCGCATTTACACCAAGTCGTCAGGCCCAAGACGGCAAGCTACCCGGTGGAAATAGTGAGTCGTCTGACGACGGTAGTTTGCAGCGAAACTCGACTGGGTGGGTCTGCCACAAGTCCGCAGACGACCCGGTGTAAATGCACCATAAGACTCGTCGAAGAATTGCCGAGAATGCACGTGAATTGCTACAGAAGACGCACAACCTGTTTTTTTTTACTCGTATCTGTTTGTACGTTACACAATTAACATACAATCCTTTTCATTACGCTACATAAAATTATGTTACAAAAGTTCACTTCCCCATTCCGTTCCGCGGCTATGTAAGCCGAGCCTCAACCCGCTCCTTAGAGAAGAACCACGCCCAGCGTTGGTATGGGTTGATTATGTATTGTAAATTGTAAATAATAGGAAATATAATACCACTGTTCCACGGAACAGATGAGGAATTATTAGCGAATATAAAGTGTGACCACTTATAATGTATTCATTCATTCACATATTAAGGGTCGTTTTCAAAACACGAATGTCAAAAAATGTGTTCAATTCATTCAATTCATTCAATAACTTTTGTAATATTACACGAATGCCAAACATTATTTATTTAAAACGATTGCTTGTTTACTTAGTCTGTGATACACATCAAAAGGCACTTCACTAAATAAAAACAAATCAACATCAAAAGCTCGTGGAATTACATCTAATTGCCGAGTTTTATGAAATCGGTTACTCGGGTTATTGGGTGGAATATTCTCTTCAAATTTAAATGAGATCAATACTGAGATACCCTCTTTCCAACAAAAAAAGAATCATCGAAATCGGTTCATACATGCGAGTCGCATAATATACACACAAAACAAAATAGCCGAATTGACAACCTCCTCCTTTTTTAAAGTCGTTTAAAAACTTGGTAATTTCTCATTCGTTTCTCATGTTTTCTCGGGAAATATAAAATGTGTATGTGAATGAATAAATGAATACCATAACACTAACAAATAGTGCAACCCCTGCATACTTGTGGATATTATTATTATCTGTTATTAATTTCTAAAAAAATTAGAATTCTGTGCTCACCATTAGTCTGTGTATTAAGATTGTTACCCATCACCACCGAACTTGAGCTACTGGCATATGCCTCACGATTAGAAGGGTTTGCATTTGATGACCATGCACCACCAGCATATAGCAAATATTGGTTATCATTGGATATGCTTTCGGTAAGTGGTGGTTCACGTTGAGACATCACTTGCACTTCAGCTGGAAAAAGAAAGTATTATGAATTAGCAATTATGTGGTTAATAAAATAAAAAACGAAGATCTGAAACTAGTATTGATAACACATATATAATATATATACATGTACTACTATAATAGAAGAATACTATATAAGAGACTGGTTTGACTCTTTTTCTTATTGCAAATAATGTATTGTATGAGAGAGACAGAGCTAGTTAACTTTTGCAGGTTGTACAGCAGGGCCAGTTTTGCACTTTGGATTTGGGACCTTCCCCTACTCAGAGAAATGGTGTTGTATTGTATTTAAATGTGCTGATATTCATAAATTTATGTAAGAAATCAGTGCAGTAGGTAATATTTCAAAGTCCAATTATAATTTTATACCTTTTAAATAAATAGGACATGACTTATGCAGAAGTGATTTACCATCACCTGAAATTTGTAATTTTTTACTTATTATTTTGTCTCCATCTGCAATCAACCCTTGAACCGTATACATATTTTGTGCAATACAATTTTAAGGCATGGCATATTTTTATATATCTTTTGTGGGATGGTTAATTTCTGTATTATGACACCCAATCAATTTCAATCTATAAATAAATAACATGTTCTTTACCTTGTGCAGATGCAACAGGAAACTCGGGTTTCATTTCTAAAATCTGTCCGTCTATGATATCGTTAACGTCTGCGAATGCCACCTCCGGAACTGTGGCAACAATGCCCTCAATTCTGGACTTCGATTCATCCACATTCTCACATTTCATTCTTTTAGCCACATTATCCTGGGGTTTATCTTCTTGCGCTACAGGTCTTTTACGTTCAATTTTCTTTTTTTGAGGCTTTGATTTCTCAGAGACTTTTATTTTAAGAACGCGCGAAACCTCTTTGCGTATTTTGTTTTTTACGTCTTCAGAAAGGTCGATGCCGCTATCATAGTTTTTAGCATATTTTGTGATTGGTTCATCGTCACTACTCTCACTGTCAAAATTAAGGAATTCAGGGGTCGTTGGTTTTATATGGTCGGATTTAAAAAATGTACGCCATTTTTTTAGAAGATTGTCGGCAAATTTCTGTAAAAACAACTTAATATAGGTATGCCTTTTTTGTCGTATCAATGGGCGAGCAACAACGTTTCGTATATTTTGAACACTTTGCTAACTCTACAGTGTTGTTTTTCAAAATGATTTACCAGTAATCAAGATTGAGACATTCTATGTCATCCCTGAGTGTTTAACATTATTAACCATATTAACCATTGACTTACAAATAAATGGACGACGGGTCTAATACAAAAACCACGAAAAAAATGTCCCAATTCAACCTATTTAAACGTAGTGACATGTAAAGGCATATGAAAAAGCAAAAACGTTGAATTTAAATTGTAATGTCATCGCAGTACTGTCTAATTTTGCTTGCTTCGCTATCAGTCGAACAAACGAAGACTAAAGCGTGAATGACGCTCTGTATACGATTTTAACGCCCTATAAGTTCGGACACTTTTTCGCGCGGACCCGACGTCCATATAATTGTAAGTCAATGATATTAACAATGTCTCTGAGGTGGAAAGAAATGAAACTTGAAAAATACTAACAAACTTCATGGGTTTAGGAATCCTCAGCATAAAGTGCTGCGGATGTTGTTCCAGTGACTCGCACTTATGGCAAAGATCATAGTCATCACAAGAGGTACACTTGTAGCGGAACCCAATGATCTGTTCCTTGCAGCTGTTGCAAATTACATTGTTATGTGGTTTCGGTTCATGGTCCATAGCTGCATATGCTTCCTCTGTGAATCACAATAAATTAACAAAATAACTTCTGAAGAGTAGTTGTATTGTCAACTGCATTTCATGATATGTCACTTTTGTTCGAATATGAAGAAAAATGAACAATGAATAAGATCCA
The DNA here is from genome assembly GCF_003589595.1 of Hyposmocoma kahamanoa. Taxonomy (NCBI): domain Eukaryota; kingdom Metazoa; phylum Arthropoda; class Insecta; order Lepidoptera; family Cosmopterigidae; genus Hyposmocoma; species Hyposmocoma kahamanoa. The sequence goes on along the minus strand of NW_020653743.1, from coordinate 5,624,973 downwards.
TCAATGTGTAGCTCGACATGCTACGTTCTGTATGATACCAGAGACTTCATTTCTAAGGGGTCCAGTACCTACCCAGAAAGTATAATAATAATAATTAATAAAACTACTTAAGGAGTTCTCGAGTTTGCTACACATTGGAATAAAACTAATTTTTACACAATTAAAATTCCGATTTTTTTTTAATCCAATTGTTTAGGAAAATGGCATATTGGTCAATAGCAATTATTTGCAATAGTTATCATAGAGTTAAGAGTTTTGTATGAAAAGTTAAACTAAGTACTTTCTTTTAAAGATGCCAGGTTTTATTAATGGAAGATAATTAATTATTAATCAACATTACTTATTGTCTTTATGACTGTTTTTTTTTTAAGTATATATCTTCTAAGAAGATAAAAGCCCAATCGCTGTAATTTTTACGTGACTTTTACATGAATGATCTTTTTATGGAAAATTTTAACAATCTTTATTATGTATGTATGTGAACATTTTATTGTACCACAAAACAAATCACATATTGTGTAACAGACAATGTAATAATAATTATATTTATAAATCTTTATTCCTTATTCTTTTCAAACCAAAAATACGATTATGCCGCAAATGCAATACTCATCTTTTTGACGCAAATATGAAAAAATCTTTGGAAGTAGAACCGTGATAAACCAGTTAGAGATAATTTACCTTCACCAGTACCCGACAACCGAGAACCAGGCACATAGAAAGTGGGAATAGCATCTGCGCCCAAATATCTGTTTCTAGTACTTGAAGGCGCAAAATGACGAGAACAAAATCTGTAGGACACTGTTAATTTATTTGGCTCTTTTTCGAGAAGGTCGTCTCTACCGGCGGCTTTCAGCCATTGAGCCTGCCTGCAAAGAGATTAAATATCTATGAACAATGATTGCACAGGCTGTCCTATAAATAATCAATGCATTAGCATTTAAAAATTTTATAGCGAATTTCTAAACTGTGATTGGTGTATATTTTTATTGTTTAAATTGTTAAATTTTTTCTCATAACGTACCGATGTCGTTCTTTCGGGAGTCCATAAAAGTTCAAGTGTTTGTTATTTCGACTATTACGTCCACAACCTTGTACGCAACAATAATTAACCATTCTTTTTATTTTAATATTTATTTCAATTATTACAATAAAAACTAAAAATTATTCAAGATGTTTGTACAGTAAATCCAAATATAAACAAAAACAAACATCAAATAATTTCCAGTAGCACAAAAAACTTATTACGAATATATACATCTCGCTCTTTCATGAACAAAGTTTAGCATTCTTTTATACAATCACTCTGCTTTACTTTGCCTTATGTGCTACTAGAAACCTTGTACATGATGACAACAGGATAGCGTAATTAAATTTTTGTAGGAGAAAGCGAGATAGATAATAAAGCTGAGGGAGCTCACACAAAAAACGACATCTAGTGTCGAGTAGTGAAGTCATTGCACATTTTGTACTTTAGTCAGAGGTTATCAACCATTGATATGTTATTTTGTTATAATAACTTAAGATGTTAGTTATTGTATTATTTAAATGCAGTTTGAATATTTTTTTTATGTCATATAATTTTATTTTTATTCGTTAATTAAGTAATCCTGTACGGAATACTAAAGTATTAAACATTTTTAAATTTATTATTAAATTGATATTCAATTATTTTGTGAAATTACTAGTTTGTATAATTATTAACACAAAGATCGAACACTCAGAAAAAAATCCTTCGATCCGGGCGGATACGAACGGAACCAACTAGCGGACCTCACGAATTTTAATTCGTGAGGTCCGCTGGTTCGTTCCGTGGCTTAGTTGGTATAGCGTCTGGCACGTTATGCTAGAAGATGTCCGTTCGAATCCGGCCGGATCGAAGGAATTTTTTCTGAGTATTCGATCGTCGTATTAATAACTATATTAAACATTATTCTCATTTTCACATAAAGTGTACACACAACATAAAGTGTACATACACTCTAATGTCGGGCCACCGAGATAATGTTACGTCAAGTTTATTTGTCAATAACGCGACAACTAATATAAACATCACAATAACTTATGTAACTTCACGACAGACATGTCTGGACTCTGGGTGTAAGGATTGGCATATCGTTTTATTCTTATTGAACTACATAATATGTGAAATTTATTGTGCCTGCTTCTGAAATCTTCTGATTTGATGGTCTTTCTTTTTTAACTTATAATAATAATATGTTTTTCAAAAACACCTATATCGGACGCGTTTTTCTAGCGACTACAAACATAGAATATCTATACCTAAATAATACAAATTAGGTACAAAGTACACACAAGCTTACCTACTTTACGTTACGGTGTTGTGTGGCCACACCTAAAAATTATTTGTTGAAAATCATTCATTACGTCTATTAAAATGGGGTTAAAATTATAGTTAAAAAATAAGTTTCTAAATCTCCTGACCAGATCTACGAACGTAATAAATAATCGCAATCTTTTTTTATTATATCCTTGGTACAAATACAAATAGCATAAATACATGAAAAATAGAATTAAAAGATGATTATGCAGTGTCTAGTTTGTTAAAAGTTTACGACACCTGACCGTATTCGTACGCACACCCCTACAAACACAGCTCATCGATTGTTCTACAATGTCGTCGCAACAAGGAACTTTCGAGACTTTTTGTGAGTTTCATTATGGACCCCGAACGACTTACCATAACATAAGTATACCAACCGGCTACTCATAAAACTCACTTTTGTGTGAAGAATGAATTACGATGACTGGGTTATTTTTTGTATCATTTTCCGGACAGCTGTTTCATTTCATCAGCTGTCTTTGAATTATGCTTGAAATGTCTGTGTCCGCCCGCCGGTATTAACAGCTGCTACATTGTTATTAAATAACGGTTTTGATATCGCAGATTTTTTATTTGTTTGCTCAAGTACCTAGGTAAGCTAATTCATAGCAGGTAAGGAAGTAATAATAGTAATAATAGCAAAATAAATTTGTTCAGTATCTAGCAGTACAATATTAGCAAAAAAAATCCTTTATATGGATAAAGAGTCAATGAAGCCGATTGGAGATACTAGTAAATAGGTACCTAGACAGGTAGAGAGACATCTACATAAGTAGGTACAGAAAAAGAGGACAAATTTAAATGGTACATAGGTACTGTGTAAAGAAACGGCTCAGTCTTAGAAACGCGAACTCAGAACCGATAGTTTATCTTTTTATTTGGATCGATATTTTATTCATAGCGTAAACAACGTAGAAACGCTATCTACATTACTATCTACTTGTAAAGAAAACAAAAAGTACAAATTAAACAGTCAATTAGTAAAATATAGGACTCATTTCCTCTCCCATTTCTGGCAATGTAACTCGGTTACGCACGGGTAACAAGGGATCATACATAGCGATCAATAAATAGGTTCAAAACAACAATATTTATGAAACGAACTTACAATACCTGAATTGTAATTCCATCCTGATTTGAAGTAGGAGGTACTTATTCCGAGAGTCGCATTTAAGGAGCTAGGAAAGACGAAACTAAACGTCTCACTTTCCTTCGTCTCCTCGGGCGGAGGGTCTCATGAAGATTTCCTGACGTAAAAAAGAACTAGGATATTTTGATCGTTCCTTCTCCAAATAGGCTCTCTTTAAATTTGTCCTTCATTTTACTTAACTTTACTTCTCTTCAAAAGTCCTGTTAGCAATTCCACATGCATATACCATTGTGATATATACCTTCATATTACCGTTAACGTTTTTTATTTTTATTTATAATAAATAATAAGAGTATTATTAATAAGAGTATTATTATAAGAAGAGTCTTATGAAGGTAAAAATTAAATTTGTTCTTAAACAAAACATGGTAAGGTTTGACCTATCGGCTCTCAAGCAGAGAGTCGCGAGTTCTAGTCCGGGCTTGCACCTCTAAGTTTTCGGAATTTATGTGCGAAATTTAATTTGAAATTTCCCATGAGCTTTTTGGTGAAGAAAAACGTCGCGAGGAAACCTGCACATGTCTGCAATGCAATTTAATTGTGTATGATGTTCCCAATCCCATTGGGCCCGCGTGGGAACTAGAACCCAAGTCTTCTCGTTGTCAGCAGTGGGACCTTAAAGGCTAACTATTATTATTAAGTCAGCACCATGATAGAATATGCCAACTAATAAATTATGATTTTATGAAATACAAACTGTAAAATTTTATAGAACTGTAATTGCTTTACAATTAATTGTCTACTATCACTTTTAACTTTCTACCATATTTGTAGCTCTAATTAAACATCATTTCAAACAATTTGTGAAACCTTGATGAACCGTTTGACAATACTGCCGGAATGGTTACCTACATTTTGTTGTTGGTACAGCGCGTCAAGATGCCCGTCAAGCAAGACACAGTTTACCATAAGAATAGTCCAATGCCAGGTGTGCTCTTGATTTAAAAGGCCCAAGGTCGATTTCTTTTAAATTTTTAGCTTGAGCTGAAAAATTATGCATCATATTCAAAATCTGGCGAATAATCAAGTAATGAACCTGACTGGTCTACATATTATACATATACCTACACGTTAAAATTATGTAGATTTCTCTACCCAGTCTACCGCATAATGTCTAGACCAGCCATAAACTTCTAGCATATTAAGTCTATGAGTCTGGCGACAAATTCCAGTATCTAGGACACAGGAGTTTGCCCCTAGCTATAAAAGAGTAGTTATTGTGATGCAAGGATACAAAGTTGTTGCTTGACGGGAGTGTTTGTATTAAAACCCGAGCCTGACAAATGTGATTATATTGTTTTTTTCTTACAGAGAATTAATTGGAAAATTGTTATATTTATGTTGGTTGTGAGTAGATCGGACATTTGTTTTGCGGCAAATGTTTTGTCAAAAAATGTTGAAAAACCCGACAAACGCCAGTATGCAATCGCCAAGCGGGTCTTAAGATTTTTAAAAGGTACGCAATACCACGGTATCTTATACAAGGCTTCGCAAGCTGGAGAAAAAACCTTTATAGCATATAGCGATGCAGACTATGCGAGTGACAAACAGACAAGAAGATCGACTTCTGGTTACGTATTTCTGATGCAGGGGGAGCGGTGTCGTGGTCATCGAAAACGCAAAGATCTGTGAACCACTGAGGCGGAGTTTGTGGCGGCCAGCCTAGCTGCACAGACGGTTATATGGCTCACTTGTCTCTACAAGGAAGCGCGTGGAAAACTGTTACTCCTATACTTTATGTCGACAACCAGAGTGCAATCAAGCTCATAAAGGATGTAGTGTTTCACTACGTGACGAAACATGTAGATAGTTTCTTCGTGAGCTGTATCAAGAAAAGAAGACCAATGTCCTCTACATACCGTTTAGAGAGCACTTAGAGGACACTTTAACCAAAGTCCTCCCTAGGGATTGGTTTCTTAAAACACGATCTTTGCTAGGTGTAGTAGACAGACCCTGATCTGCTGGTGGTATAATGGTAGTATGTAATTGGCTCAGATTACAAAAGTAATTGGTATAGAATAGAGGTGGTATCTTTCACAAGATAAATCTGCGAGTAAGACGTGAGTGGCGCTTTTACAATCACATGACCAGCAATTTCTGCCAATATTTTTTTTTTGAGAGTCCGTTGTATGTAGTTTCTGTTAAAAACTAGTTAACTGCGTTTACCTCTTAGGTTATCTAAGTATTCAAACAAAAAAATACAAACCACGTGTCTGAATTTAGGTCGTTATGTATTGATATGTTTTTGCGCCAACGCCTTGATATGGAGATAAATGTAGTATTGCACGTACATTGTATTGTCTATAACAGACACCTATCGATGTGGGTGGTACGTTGGAGGCAATACATTAGTCTTCTTATTTCACAACATTTCTGTCCATCATTGTCTGGGGACTTTGCCAAACAATGCCAATCGACATTTCACTTAGCAACACAGTCTAAATATAGAGATAAGTTCAACGGCCCAGTCGAGATGTTACATTAAACGTGACATTAAATGGTTGTTTACACCTAGCGTTGGGTAATTTTTCGAAAAATTTCTAAACAAATTTGGAAAAATATAATTCGAAGTTTCATATTATGTTCTACGTTTAAATATATCTTTTAATGTTTTATTTAGTATGAATTTTATAATTAAATTGTAGGTAAGTACAAACATTGCCAAAAATGTCATTTTGTAATACCTGATGTCAAATGTTGAAAAATATAGAGCTAAGCTGAGCTAAGTATTTTTTTGTAAAAAATATAATTTTTTCAAAATGGAAAGTTCTCCATACCCCAACGCTACCTATACCTAGTCATTGACCTACCGTTATAGGTGGTTAGGTAAATACATTGTTATGTACTTCTCTTCTTCTCTTTTTACGGCGGCATTCTCATTACGAAAACAAACAACTTTGTTTTGCGAGTTTTTTTGCGATTGTCAAACTTTAAATTAATTAATTAATTAATTTAATAATTTTAAATTAAACATTATTTTAAATTGTCGTTACATACAAATATGCTCTCTGAGCAAACATGCATCAGCTATCACCTTATCACGGTCGGTTTACACGAGTAGTGTCCGCATAAAATAGATACGTACATATAGGTACATTGCCTTAGAATTATTATTCTAAGTACATTGCATTCCTGGGAGACTAACGTGTTCAAAAATGGTACGTATGTACCTATATACATGTACCACGATATGCACTTTTACTTATCACTTTGTACTTAATTCGTGTAAATAGTCATTCGTCGACTTGTACATCTAGGTATTCTAGGTGAACAAAAAACAATTTTGAAATTTTGCAACAAAACTTTTTTATTGTTACTGGCGTTACTCTTATTGATTGTCGAAATTTCGAGATCCTTGATTGTAGTTGATATTAATGAGTTATTACAAAAATTTAAATAATATACGTCTATAAAACTAAAATAGCTTAAAGCTGCAACATTTTATAAAATATCTGTTCTCTCGGTGCATGACGAATATTTATGTGGTCTGTGATGACAACAATGTGTTCTTGTTTGCCCTTGACGAGACCGGCATTATCCGCCACTCGTCGGTCATCGTCCTGTAGCTACGAAAAATCTCGAATGGGCCCGAATTTCCGGGCAGATCAATACTAGTCACTACGGAACGCACACATGGAAGCTACCGTTGCGTGTGGCGTACGTTATTCGCGATCATTCGAGAAACTTGAGATAGTTCTACCGCCCACCAGGTGTCGCGCGTCAATACTATAAAAGCACGCCGGCCGGCGAAACCGGCATGTATTTTGGAATTACCGACTCAACAAGCGACTTGGTGCGAAAGCACTGCGATCTCAATTCTTACTACCTGCGAATAAACTAAACACTATCACACAACAATGTCTCTGCTACCGTTCTTGATGGGTTACGAATACCCTCATCACCATCATCATCGCCATCGCCTGCTGGACCAGGACTTCGGCTTAGCGTTGACTCCTGATGATCTGCTCACCGCGGCTGTTGCACCGATGATGTCTCGAGACTACTATCGACCGTGGCGTCAGTTGGCAAATGTTGCTCGAGACGTCGGTTCCACCATCAAGTCGGACAAGGACAAATTCCAGGTCAATTTGGACGTTCAACACTTTGCCCCTGAAGAGATCTCTGTGAAAACCGCCGATGGCTTTGTAATCGTTGAGGGCAAACATGAAGAGAAACAAGATGAACACGGTTACATCTCGCGTCAATTCACGCGAAAGTACGCGCTACCAGAGGGTTGCAAACCTGAAACGGTGGAGTCCCGATTGTCATCTGACGGCGTACTTTCCATCATTGCGCCAAAGGTTGCTCCACAACTGAAGAACAGCGAGCGGCCAGTACCGATCTCCCAGACCGGACCTGTTAGGAAGGAGATCAAAGACCAGACTCCCCAGGCGGCTGAAAATGGTTCGAAGTAAACCCACTCGATATGGAAAGTGCTTTAGTCTGATATGTGCCGTGAATTTCTTATTTTGTTCCCGTCGGTTTATGTTTCTGTATGTGTTAATAAAGACTGATAATTCTAAAAAGTGAATTAGTTTTTAAGTTTTTAAACTTTAATAAACATTATAATTTAAACTTTAAAACTGTTTATTATTTACTATTAAAATTGACAATGCTTTTTGTCTTAATCTTAGTACGATAGCCTAGAAAATTGCGGCGTGCCTTATACCAGGCGTGACCATAATATGGTCGCGATCATATGATCAAGTTAGAAATTTGACTAGTCAGAAAAAAGGCGCTATTTAGTCTGTTCTAGATGCTAAATCTATGGTTTCTAGTCATGTTTTAGTCGCAAAAAACTAGATTTAGACGGTTGTAGTGAATTGTCTAACGTACAAACAAACTAAGGTTCGCACGATTAAATCATTTTGATTTAAATCGTGATTTTAATTAAACATTTTAATGAAAATCAGTGATTTAGTCAAATGTGTTTAATTTTGCTTCCTTTTCAATGAAAATATAAAAAAAATCCTGTTTAATTACAATTTTTTTTTTTTTTTTTTTTTTTTTTTTTTTTAAAATTTTTATTTTTTTTAAACCCTGGTTACTTTCACACTAGATATTTCAGCGTGACCATGTCGAGTTTTTTAAATTTGACTGGCCAGAAAAAAATCATTATTTAGTCTGTTCTAGTCGCAGCAAACTAGATTTAGTCGGTCCGCCATTCAAAAGTTATAAGGGTTACTGTCCACACTGGAATAAGCATATTATTTTTACGACTAAATCACGACTTTTGTTAAATGTAACAGATCTAAGCCAGGTGTTGTGGTTCTCGAAATTGAGAAATGGTGCCGCTGGAATAAGCTTATTCCAGCGTGGACAGTAAAACACCCTTATAACTTTTTAAACGGCCGACCGACTAAATCTAGTTTTATGCGACTAGAACCGATTAAATAGCGACTTTTTCTGGCTAGTCAAATTTCAAAAACCTCGATCATGGTCACACCGGAATAAGGCACTCAAAATGGGTGTCGTGGAATTTCGTGAATGCTTGCGCTTGCTCGAGAATGCTCGCGCATTCTGCGGAAAGATTTTGACTCGTATCTAGTTTGTATGTACGTTATGCAATTGACCATAAAGTTCATTATATGCTATGTACATGTACATACTAGCGTGATACATATACATATACATATTTTTATATTTAAAGCTCTTTATTTATCCTTATTACTTTTAGTAGCAGTAGAGCTTCTTGTGAAAGAGTTCGTCCAGGAAAGTACTGCCAGACTGCCACCTTGCCTATTTCTGCCGCCGCAGTAATTTGAACGTTGTTGCGTTCCGGTTTCGGAGGGTAAAGTTGCTGGTGAAATTGCAAAAAAGAAAACAGGCCGCGGAGGCAGTTTGGAACATAATTATGAGTTTTTGTAAAAGGTCCTCCGTCCTATTTTTACTTTTTTTTTTATTACAACAACAGAAAACAGACTACAAAATGATACTTGAATTAGACTTGAGCTATTTTACATTATATTATGTAACATTATAGATCTGACATCCAATTATACATATTGTATCGATGGGCGTACATTGTAATGCTTGCCATCGATCGTGGTGAAAGGATTTGCTATTATTACTTGCCGATTCTGCTATTCTCGTATAGAGAAAAGATCTCGCGCTTTATGTCCCTCTCATACAAGTCGCGTCCTGTCCTGCAAGCTCTTGAGGGTGCGCCAGACGTACAGGAACAGCATCGTGCGGGGAGGCTCCTTTCGTGCACCCCATTTTATGCTTATACATATATCTAAATACCAGATATGTAATATGCACTGCGAGTAGGTTCCCTAAAACATAGGTGTTCGATGAGCATAGAACTCAGGGTAGAGTTGTCAGTTTTATTTACTTGCCTGCGATCCTCCAGACTGGATCATGTTGAAACTTTTGCGTGTGTCAATAAGCATTCTCATATCAATCATCTATTTATCCTGATCTTAAAGGATAAGCAGGTATATCTATGAGTGAAATAACTGAGAAGTCCATAGCAATTCATGAAACATACTTTGTCTTCTTTTAAAAAGGGGCGCCAGCGCGCCCTGTCTTGTGCGGTCTCCTCCCAGTTGTCTGTATTCTGTATGTAAGGCCGAGAGGTCTTTTTCCATTTCGTCCCTCCATCATCGGTATTTGGGCCGACCAACCGGTCGTCGACCACTAGGATGTCCCATATAGGACCTTTTCACGCCCTAGAAACTGGCATTTTGTTTCTACTAGACTTTCCAGTATAGAAACTAAACGATAACGTTTATTTCGATATTGATAACGTCCGCGTCAAGACCAACACTCAGGGACTGCGATTATAATTTTATATATGTAATGTACCAATTGCCTATGACATATACACTAATATATTCCGTATTGCACGAGGTTCGAATCTAAAAAGTGGCAAATGCAGCAGGAAATAAAAAAGAAATAATTAAGTTTCTGACTGAGTAGACGCATCTAATGAACTTTTAATTTTTATCTCCGACTTTTAGTGGATATCTTTGAAGACATAAGATACACTTGAAGAAGTCCAATGTTTCAATCGTACGCACAGCACACTCGCATAGACTAGGTACGTTTTCTTTCTTCTAGTACACAACTGTGTACGTAGAAGAAAGAAAATAATAATAACGCACACACTCAACATGGCCCCGCACTAGGGAAACCCTGTGTCGCGGGTGCCATGGACACAAACACATAGACAACCACAAAATTACACCCAAACTCACGAGAGAAATAAATGTAGGTCGTACAAATATTTCTCCCGACCCGGGAATCGAACCTGAGACCTCTGCGTAGCAGTCCGGCATGGAAACCGTTCGGCCAGAGGCAGTTAAATGTATCGAGTATCGAGTCGTCAATGGTTGGTTAAAGACACAAATTGGAAATGGAGTAATTAAGTGCTTTTACAAAATTAAATTACCTTATAAATTAATTTTAAAAACAAAATAAAATAGTTTTATTAGGGGCAACGTGGCAAACGAGTGCACTGAGCGGTAGTAAATACTCTGAAGGGTCGTATTCTAGAACTCTACTCAATGCTCAAGTCAGGATTTGAGTATGGTTTAAACACTCGAAATCATACTCAAGTCCCTGCCATTAGGGTCGTATTTCCAGTGCAATCCTGACTTGTACATTAAGCTCTACTCAATGCTCAAGTCAGGATTGCACTGGAAACACAAGCACTGAAAATACGACCCTAATGGCAGGGACTTGAGTATGATTTAGAGTGCTTTTAACCACACTCAAGTTCTGATTTGAGAGATTGAGTAGAATTCTGGAATACGGCCCTTATTCCAGAACTGTATTCAATGCTCAAGTCAGGATTTGAGCAGACTTGAGTATGATTTCAAGCACTGGAAATACGACCCTAATGGCAAGGACTTGAGTATGATTTCTAGTGCTTTGAATCATACTCAAGTCCTGACTTGAGCATCGAGTAGAGGGTCTAGAATACGACCCGTGATGTGTTGCACCGAGTGACCAATGTGGCGAAGTTGTAAATGCACTGCTTTAAGTTGTCCTAGTAGTTGTAAAACAATTGTAGAAAGCCTCCTGGGTTTGTACAGAAATGTATAAAAAAGCCGCCCTACCATTGTATGACATGGGACCTTTTTAGGTACTTATGTGCTTTACCAACATACAAAGATTTAAATAGATGAATAAAGGTACCTACTTTTAAAATCCTTTATTTTTTTACTGAAATTAGACGAAAATTGTATCGAAAGACGAAATTACATAGTATGGTACGATTATTTTCTTGTTTGTGTGAAAATAAAAACATTGAAATAACGTTTACCTACGTATTTTCTGAATATGTTCGTTCGTATGTTAAGCACACGGTCGTCTACAAATTACAAAGATTTCCTGTGTCATCAAATCTTTTGTGAGAACTGAGTGGCCACACACATTTAGTTAAATTTTTTTTCACTTCTTTACAAAACCCAGAAGCTACAACGCATTTGTAAACATTGGAGAACTACCTTTTTCAAATACCCAATAATGTCTACACATTGTAGTGGCAGACTTTGTCGGGCAGGACTTACCACCCTTTTGATTAAAAAACATTTATAAACGTCGAAAGCTACAGAAAAGCTACTGAAATGGAGATAATTGTTGTAAATGATATGACAATTACGATAATTTAGTATCTTTAAGGTCATTGATTGAAATTCCTTGTTTTTTTTTAACCAGTTTATTGGAATGAAACAATCAGTCTTTTTTGGTTGGGACGACTTAACTAATAAATGACTGGAAACTTAAGGTTATTTATATTACTGATTTGAGATGCATGTTTCACTATCACAAGTTTCTTGCGATTCTTTAGATTCAGTCTTGACTGGTCCAGTTCTAGTGATGGGCACCACTCGTTCTCCTGGAACTTCCACCTGTTTTCTCGGGGCAATGACCGTTAATACTCCGTCACTCGAGAGCTGCGATACCACCTTCTCAGGTTCAACACCTTCTGGTAACGCATACCGTCTTACGAACTGTCGGGAAATGAAACCATGATCGTCCTGTTTTTCTTCGTGTTTTGCTTCAACAACAATATAGCCATCAGCTGTTTTCACAGTTATTTCTTCAGGAGCAAAATGCTGGACATCCAAATTGATCTGGAACTGATTTTTATCGGTTTTAATGGAGGAACCCACGTCCTTATTTAATGCAGAGAGGTATCTCCAAGGTCTGAAGTAGTCGCGGAATCCGAAGGGCGACAGTGACGAGAAAGGTGACATGAATGGAGTCAAGAAGTCGTCAGGAGTTAACGCCATCCCAAATGCCTGGTCCAGCAGATGTTTGTGCGGATTGCTGTACTTATTTTCTACCCGTTTTTCAGTTTCTGATGGACACTTTCCTTCGGCGAGTGTCGAAGTGCACATACTGACGAAAATCGCCAGGATGAAGAAAAACGACAATTCGTTGATGTTCTTCATTTTCGAACCTTTACTACCTATTGCTTGTAAAAAATCACTTCACAATCGCTTCCAAACACTTGTAATCACCAAACCACTCGTTGAGCTCTTCACTCGTTGCTTGCTTTGAATTTCACTTGACAGCGAAACGGATTCAACTGTTTATATACCTACCCGGGCCATCTAGCGGCAAGTAGTTAAGCTAGATAATTCTGGAATAGATTACGTGTCAGCCTGGTAGCGAGCCACGTTTGCGATAATGTAATCTGACGTAATTATACCTGGTTTGTCAGTACTACCTTATCAGTTTATTGAACAGTAAAGTTGTTTACTTTAAAAAAATGTTGGCTTTTTCTGAAAATAAAGCTTGTGCTTTTTTACAGCGCCATCTCTTATACACTGGAAGTACCGGATTGTTCTCTACTTTTCTAGAATATAACGAAATTGCTTGTATAATTTAGTCTATGGCAAATCAAAAGCATGCTAAACAAGCAATAAATAGTACAACATAACGGTTTTTAATGTGTTAATTTATTTTGAATTCCTCATTAGGTTGTTAAAATGATTTTATTATACTTTTAGTGCCCTCTACTATCTAATAGCTGAACTAATATAGCATTTGTAAGAAAAAGACAAATCAACATGTCGAAAAGAGAACACATTATATCGTCTGTTTTCTCTTTGTGTGAATGTTTCCACTATCAGTGGAAAGATTTTTTACAGCGGCTACCCTAGGGATCTGTTTCTTTCTGTACTATAACTCTGTCCTTGTCTTATTTACGACCATTCTCGAAATTTCCAGATATATCATTTCTAGAACTGTGTGGATTGGTGTTCTCGAATATAGTGGAAAATTCTTTTATGTGATTGGTCAGAGTCAGGGAGTATAAATACGGTCTGACGTCGCAGCAATTCATTCAGTAAAATTTGAAAAAGCGAACAAGTAAGAAGTGAGGAGAAAGAGAATTTGGAGTTATAAGATTCCAATTACACGAAGGTTTATTATACGAGTTTATTGAAAAGTGATAAATTGTGAAAATGCCAGCTGTAGGAATTGATCTAGGAACGACGTACTCTTGTGTGGGAGTATGGCAACATGGGAACGTGGAGATCATCGCCAACGACCAGGGAAACCGTACTACACCATCGTACGTCGCTTTCACAGACACAGAGCGATTGATTGGGGATGCTGCTAAAAACCAGGTCGCGTTGAACCCTAACAACACTGTATTCGACGCGAAAAGGCTCATCGGACGCAAATTCGACGACCCGAAGATTCAAGCCGATATGAAGCACTGGCCGTTTAAAGTCGTAAGTGACTGTGGAAAACCGAAGATACAAGTGGAATTCAAAGGGGAGACAAAACGGTTCGCGCCTGAAGAGATTAGCAGTATGGTGCTGACCAAAATGAAGGAGACTGCAGAAGCGTATCTTGGCTCCACAGTTCGTGATGCTGTCATCACAGTTCCAGCTTACTTTAACGACGCACAACGACAAGCCACTAAAGACGCCGGTGCTATCGCTGGGCTCAACGTCCTGCGAATCATCAATGAACCCACCGCCGCTGCGTTAGCATACGGTCTCGATAAGAATTTGAAAGGCGAGCGAAACGTTCTTATCTTCGATCTAGGCGGTGGTACATTCGACGTGTCTATTCTTACTATCGACGAAGGTTCTCTGTTCGAAGTTAAAGCTACTGCAGGCGACACGCATTTGGGCGGCGAGGATTTCGACAACAGACTGGTGAACCATCTGGCAGAAGAGTTCAAACGCAAATACAAAAAAGATTTGCGCAGCAACTCGCGAGCTCTACGACGACTTCGCACGGCTGCCGAACGCGCCAAGCGCACGCTATCATCCAGCACAGAAGCTACAATTGAAATCGATGCACTCCATGAGGGAATAGACTTCTATACAAAAGTGTCGCGAGCGCGTTTCGAAGAATTGTGTGCCGATCTATTCCGTGGCACACTTCAACCCGTCGAGAAAGCGCTAGCCGACGCTCGTATGGACAAGAGCCAAATCCATGACATCGTATTGGTTGGTGGCTCTACTCGCATTCCAAAAGTGCAGAGTTTGCTACAGAACTTCTTCTGCGGCAAGAAGCTGAACTTATCTATTAACCCCGATGAAGCAGTGGCATACGGTGCAGCAGTGCAAGCGGCAATTTTGTCAGGCTCCAACGACACGCGCATTCAGGACGTGTTGCTGGTGGACGTGGCACCGTTGTCACTCGGCATTGAAACCGCCGGTGGCGTCATGACAAAAATCATCGAGCGCAATAGTAAGATTCCGTGCAAGCAGAGCCAGACGTTCACAACGTACTCTGACAATCAACCAGCCGTCACAATTCAAGTTTACGAAGGGGAGCGTGCTATGACGCGCGATAACAACCTTTTGGGTACATTCGATCTTACGGGTATCCCACCTGCACCACGCGGAGTGCCCAAGATTGATGTTACATTTGACATAGACGCGAATGGTATTCTTAACGTATCAGCCAAGGAGAACAGCACTGGCCGTAGCAAGAACATCGTGATAAAGAACGACCGTGGGCGGCTGTCGCAAGCCGAGATCGATCGCATGTTGGCCGAAGCGGAGCGTTATAAGGATGAAGATGAGAAGCAGCGACAGCGCGTAGCAGCACGTAACCAACTTGAGTCATACGTATTCGGCGTGAAACAAGCGCTGGATGACGCCGGAGACAAGTTGGGCGAAGACGACAAGTCTACAGTACGCCGTGAGTGCGACGAGGCACTTCGCTGGCTAGAGAATAACACACTCGCAGAGAAAGAGGAGTATGAAGATAGACTCAAGGAGCTGCAGCGCGTTTGCTCACCAATTATGACTAAAATGCATGGTGGTGGCGCGCCTGGAGGAGGCAGACAAGGTGGTGGTGGCTGTGGTATGCCTGGAGGATTTAATGGAATGCCAGGTGGAATGCCCGGCGGAATGGGCATGGGCGGTGGTATGCCCGGCGGAATGGGCGGTGGAATGCCCGGCGGAATGGGCATGGGCGGTGGTATGCCCGGCGGAATGGGCATGGG
>NW_020653743.1:5539355-5609036 GCF_003589595.1 Hyposmocoma kahamanoa | reverse complement strand
GGCGGAATGGGCATGGGCGGTGGTATGCCCGGCGGAATGGGCATGGGAGGTGGTATGCCCGGCGGAATGGGCATGGGCGGTGGTATGCCCGGTGGAATGGGAGGATTTGGAGGAATGCCCGGGGGCATGCCAGGATACCAGCGATCTAGCGGAGATGGCCCCACAATTGAAGAAGTGGATTAAAATACCTCGATCATATAAAAAAGAATCTCAATGTTAGGTACAATTTTAAAAGACTGATTTGTATGTAAGTAAATAAGTAGTTACCTTTAGCAATTTGTGATCATCTGTTGGATTTTAATAATTAAAATAAATGTCGTTTTAATAATCTTAAATGCCTTGTTTTATTTAAAATAAATATGCTCCAAAAAAAGGTAGGATTTGTATTTAATTTACATTGCTGTAGAAAAACTGAAAATAAATACTGCCGTCCACTAAGACGCGGCTATACGTGGCAAATGGTCAAATATCCGTTGTAAATAGGAAAAGATATAAGATTACGTTTCATAAACTGTTAACATACTCTAACGATGCATAACTGAACTGAAATATCATTAAGCAATTTCAATATTCTAGAACTGGGTTATGGTTTTTAAGATATTTAAAAAATATATTTTTTGTCACTTAGCCGCGTTAAAGGGGGTCGTATTCCAGAACTCTACTCAATATTCAAGTCAGGACATAAGTATTGCAGTGAGCACTGAAAATCATACTCTAGTCCTTGCCATTAGCCAGTGCAATCCTGACTTGAGCATTGAGTGAGTAGAGTTCAATGCTTAAGTCAGGATTGCACTGGAAATACGACCCTAATGGCAAGGACTTCAGAATGATTTCGAATGCTTTAAACCATACTCAGGGTCGTATACTAGAACTCTACTCAATGCTCAAGTCAGGATTGCACTGGAAATACGACCCTAATGGCAGGGACTTGAGTATGATTTCGAGTGCTTTAAACCATACTCAAATTAGAGTTCTGGAATACGACCCTAATAAGTTAGCGGACGGCAGAATACTGCTCATAGATCATATACACTCTGTAGTTGAGATACTGCCTGCGGCAGCTTATTAGGCCGGCTTGCACATTGAAGAAGAATCTTGTTTCATAGCTTCGAATGTGATATTCGAACAGCGTATTATCCTTTTTTAATTGCGTATTTATAGGTTTCATGTTGAAAAAGTTAGGAAATCACTTAGTGTTATATGTGTTTACTTTCAAGCATAGAACCTATGATATACATAAAAAAGGACACGTTTATATACCTTCTACGGAAGTGTTGTAATCAAAATACCATATTTTCGCTTATTAACTTAAACATATCGCACCCCTCATGGAAGAATGGAATAAGTGGAGTTACGTCAAAAACCTTTATTGCTCCATTCATTACATACAGAAAAATATAATAATTTTTTTTTATTAATTTATTTCTGGCCATGGAAACAAAGTCCTTCAGCCGAAAACATAAAAATAAGTTTTTCTGTAAATATGGCCGCCACAAAGAGGATAGGCAATTTGAGGCGGCGTGCTTGGATTGACTCGGGATTCCTTAGAACGGGCCGATACGGGTATTTTAGTTCGAGATTCGTATAATTTCGCGTTTTAATCTTCGATTAAGGCACAATAGCACTATCCTATTCCTTTTTAAACTAGATTTCACAAAATAATTGAAAGTCAAAATAAAAACGACACTTTTCCCTCCAAAAGGTCCAGAGCGAATCAGAAAAATATAACCCACATTAGTGTTGCCAATGATAGGCCACCATCGCTAGTGAGGTACTTATACAATAGTGTCGATAGCATAAAATTGTCAATAGTATTAAGAGTAACACACAATAGTATCGATAGTATTGACCCTGACTATTGCAAAAACAATCGATAGTATTAATTCTGACTATCACATGGACTATCGATGGTATTTGCCCTGTCGATAGGTTCTGTATCGCCACGTATCTCGCAATTCTATTGAGTTATATACGACTCTCGATTGCGCAAAGCTATCAGCTATATATTCAAGATCGATAGTATCGATTATTTATGCGGTAGTCGGGATCGATAGTATCGATTATTTGCGCGATAGTTAGGAACGATACTGTCGATAGTATTGCAAGTAATCAATATTATTGCTATTTTAAAACATTTTTGACATAACTCCACTTGCGCCATTCTTCCATAAGGGGTGCGATATGTTCAAGTTAAAAAGCAAAAAATGGTGTTTTGACTTACAACAACTTACGTAGAAAGTATATAACGTGTCCTCAGATTACAATATTGTTTTGTAATCTACAAACCGTGTACGTTACAGACAGGTGAATTACGGACGGACGGACGGACGGCGGCATATTTATCTGTTGGGACGGAGCCCAAAAGTAATACCTACAGTTATTTGTACATTTTGGTATTTGTATTTGCGTATTTGATATATTTGATAAACAATCACCATGTGCAAATAGCATGTTTGACAAAATATTTGCCTTATTTGTCTATTTACTGTACTGCCTAAGTATGTGAGGGCCGAGCTTTAATAGTCCGAATAGAACCCGATTGAAAATTTATAAAGATAAAATTGCAATCTTGGTATAATGTGGTCATACTTCAAAAACGCTTTTATCACATGAAATAGACATAAAAATAATACGAACTCATCATCATCATCAAATTTAAGTTATACTCTCGTCTGTGGAGCATTTTTCAGTCATCTCTCTTATAAGCCAGCTCCTTGACCGCCTTATATGACACGACACCGGTCTTTTCCTTTATTTGGTCTTTGCAACTGCGCCTAGGTCGACCTCTTCCCTTCTTCCCCTCGATCCCTTAAAATGATCTTACTGAAGTTGTCTTGACGTATCAAATGTCTAATCATTTTTCCGCGTATACTCTATTGTATTCAGAATCGTTCTTTTCTCGTTTACCATTTTCAATACTTCCTAATCCCATTGGTTTTCTTTTCTATTCAACTTATGCCCTTCATTCATCTCCAGCACCACAGATTACGTACTATGTAATTTTATAATTTTCCTATTTTTAAACATACAAAAGGTTTTGTAGACCTTTAAACCTCTGTGCTGAAAAGTTGTCATTATTCAGATGGGACTTTTATTACATCAAGGGTGCGAAATATTCCAATGGTTCCGCCTTTTCCTAGTAATTATTCAATTATATGTACCCAGTCTGTGTTAAATTTTCATGATATTACGTTTTACATCGGTCTGATGAAAAATAAATCTTGTTTCGGCATCATAAGTAACAAAATTGAATCAAAAACGTATATTATATACTAAACGTGCCTTCTAAATAATTTTCAACTTCAGTGATGTTAAACTAAGATTCATCTGATGATTAAGTCTAGCTCGAACTTAGACACGTGGGAGTCAATGCGTGGCGGAGAATTGGAGATTTGTCTGGTTGATGGTTTTTCAGAACTTTAAATCGCAAAGATCTGAGGGTCACTGCTACTGCGCCCGTCACCCTGCGGCATAAGTTGACAAGTCGCGTGTGCCTGTAATTTCACCAATGGTCATAACTCCAGAGTCTTGTAGGCAGGAGTCCTCTGCCTGTCATGTATAAAAAAAAGAAGACCGTGCTGTAAGTGATCGAGAACGAAAGTTCATATTGACGGTATTGAATTTAATACATTATTTAGTGTTTTTTTTCTCACATTTTGGATATTTAGTGTTAAATAAATTGAAAAAAATATTTTGACATTATCTATTCACTGCACTTCATTACACACATACATCTTTTAGTTTTACACATAGTACAAACAAATGTACTTTTTTTATGCATGTAAAAGTTATAAACCAACACGTTCTCATAATTTGTTTTCTTCTGTATAATCTTGTCTGATATGGATAATATAATAAACATAATCGACGCAATTGTGATGACACTGTAGTCATTTAAAAAAAATTGTACCGTACTTACACTGTAGGTAGTTTTAACCTTGTTTTAACCATAAAAACGATAAAAGGCATAAAAATGGTCAGCCCGTCAGAACATTTAGAAGATATTTTTTTTAATTTATCTTTAACTCACAAAAGCAGGTTAATACCGACTACATAAGTGACTGGTGTCCGTGATAGGTTTCCAAAGCCAGTGCTACGGGTAATCGTGTAGTAACGGCTTATTTTAATTTTATTTATGTTATATAATATATAATACGATATATTAGTTTATGCGTATCTAAATTTGGATGAGCGATGTACGGGTTAGTGTTGAGTCATGGAAAAATGTCCATTTTGAAAAAGTGATATTTTTCAGAAAATAATAAATATTTTCCTATACTTTTCCACATTTGGCAGTGGCACCTGTTGAAATTTGAAGATACTAAACTCTATTAAGAGAATTTGTGAAAATAGCGAGCAGGATTTAAAAAATTACAATTAGTAATGCAAAACAATATTATTTTATAATTCGTGCTAAATAAAACATTAAAAGAATATAATATCAGTCTTCGAATCATATTTTTCTAATTTTTCAAATAATTTTCTTGAAAAATGTCCACTATTTGAAACTTTTCTAAATTTTGTTGCCCGCCCCAAGAAATCCGGGGGTAATAATAGGTCGACAGTACATTTATGAAAATGTAATTTATGTTAAGGTCTACCACTGTTTTTCAGAAAAAAATGGCTATATTATGCAAGGAATAACATAAACTAACTAGGTATTCTTGGACAGGCTTTTTTTAGTTTTTATAAAGTGACAGGGCAATTTTTTTTTGCACAAAATGTAAGTGCACGTTTGAACTCCAATTCACCTGATGGAAAGTGACGATGAGGTCGACGATGGAGCATGCAACCTAAATAATGCCTATTCACTCTCGTCTTGAAAAGGTCCAAGTTATAACGTTCGGGGAACAAGTCTGCAGGCAGGGAATTCCATTCCATAGTCGTATATGTATGTGATGTATAACGCTTCTTTAATAAGACTCCGCTTGACATTCAAAGTTTGCCATATTTAGGAGGTTTAAACAATAGTAAAACAAAAACGTTATAAGACTAAGACTAAATACAATTCTTCGTTTAGCTCTGCAGGTAATCTTAATCTAAAATGATGTTCGAAATAAATATTGAAAATGACAAATGTATTTTTCAATTGTATATTTACAAAGAGCAACTCCTAGAGTTTCTTGCTCATTCTTCTCAGGGGTATCTGCCTTACGAGTTAGCCGTAAAGCTTAATCAATATGATGATTTCAAGTGTATTTTGCTGACCCATGCCTATGGTATGAAATAAAGATGATTTTGAATTTTGTCCGGATTCTACTAGCACCTACCCACAAACTACAACTGCGTAGAATGAGTACTAATGTTCATAGTTATTTCTATTTTATTTATTTTAAGTTTCATAGTATTGGTTCTCCATACAAACTCTCATCCCCTATTCCACCCCCTTTAAGATTTATTTCTGTGGTAAAATTTGTAGATTTATTTCTTTTCCTATCTCCCATCTATCCTATACCAAAATTCATCAAAATTGGTTCAGTGGTTTAGGCATGGAAACGGTACTTTACATAAACGTGTAGACAGCAACAGCTCTCCGAGTAGGAAAGATTACTTAGGTTAGGTTTAAAGTTTTAATGTTTATCAAACTTACGCTGAATACCTTCTACTCGGTTTATGTATTCCATATAACATGGAGACCATATGGGGCTTGCATACTCAAGGATGCTACTCATACCAAAATTACTTAACGAATTACCTACAGATTTAAGACTGCAATTCCAAACTACAAAGTTTAATAATAGGTTAAAGATCTTTTATAGAAAGAAAAAAAATCAACCTGTATACGATCAAACGTGTTGTGAGGGGCAGGCGATTGCGAGAATCGAAGATGGTACTGTGAAATAACATCCATCTCGCTCGCTCTCGCTTTTCTGAATTCGGTCTCTTTTATTTATGCTGGTGGTTATTTGTATCTACCTTCAACTACTTTTAGGTATAAATTGTGTATTATTATTAATATTGTTTAATATTTCTTATCTATTTTTAGAGTCATTTCATGTTTTTGTATTAAATGTAAATGTAAGTGTTTAGTGTTTAGTTTAGTATTAGATTTGTTATCCAACGTCAAATTTGTCAGACGTGACACACCTTTAAACCCCTCAAGGGTTTCAGTGTCGTATAAACGAATATAAAAATGTATATAAGTTAATAAATAAATAAAATAGTAATTCCACGAACTTTTGAAAAAAAAAAAAAAAAAAAAAAAACGTACGTACGCGAAATAGACCACCTTAAAAGTTAAGGGTCATTTAAATGGAATACAAGTTCTAATTACAGAACCTAACTTACGGTAAGATTTCTGTACGATACAATCTACATGAACAGATAAAAGCATTTTTGCATCAAAGAATACACCCAGATCACGCACCAAGCCTACCCTCTTGATTGTAACCCCATTTAAGTTATAACAAAATATAATAGGATTCCTCTTACGAGTGAAGCTAAAAGCTTGACATTTGGCTACACTAACTGTAATTTTGTTTAGTAAATAATATTGTTGAAGCGAATCTAAATCTTGTTGTAACGATATACAGTCAGCCCTACTGCGAATGTTCATGTAAACTTTTTTATCATCAGCATACATAATATGTTTAGAACTTTAATATAGTCAGTAATATCAAAAATGTACGCATTATAAAATAAAGTTGCAAGATGAGATCCCTGAGGAATCCCAGAAGGTACCATGATGTAGTCTGACTATCCACCAATCACAACTAACTGAGAGCGATTTGACAAGTATGAGCGGATCCAACGAAGTAAATCGCCATATATCCCTAGAGCTTGCAGCTTACAAAGTAGAATGATCAACGCGATCGAACGCTTTCTCAAAATCAGTATAAATAACATCGACTTGTCCACCACCCTCCATTTCAGTTAACACATAGTTTGAAAAAAGCGCCAAATTAGATACTGTTGAGCGCCCCTTAATAAACCCATGCTGAGTATGCGGAATGACACGGGAAATCAATGGATAAATCTGAGTGTAAATTAATTTTTCAAAAACTTTACTAATACAATTTAGTATAGAGATTGGACGATAATTATCAATTCGTGAGCGTGAACCTTTTTATGAATGGGGATGATTTGTGCTTTTTTCCATATAGGTACTAGGAAAAACGCAATCCTTAAGGGAATGGCGAAATAAAAGAGAAATAGGCAAGGCAAGACTTTCAGCACATGAAGATAAGAAAAAGGGCGGAACCCCATCAACACCTGCACCCTTACTCTTATCAAGTGCGCATAAAATTTTGTATACAATTTTTTCATTTACTTCTAAGCATGACATATAGTAATTTAGATTTTTTTATATAGGTACGACAGTGCAGGAATTTACAAGGTTGTTACTTTTGTAATTATTTATTCCCACAAACATGCTTTAGTAGCAGTAGAGCTCCTTGTGAAAGTGTTCGTCCAGGTAAGTACTGCTACCTTACCTATTTCTGCCGCCAAGCAGTAATCTCAGCATTACTGCGTTCCGGTTTTGAAGGGTAAGGGTGCTGGTAAAATTACAGGCACACATGACTTGTCAATTTATGTCTCAGGGTGACGGGCGCAGTGGCAGTGCCCCTCAGATCTTTGCGATTTAAAGCTCTGAGTGGCACTGCAACTGGTCAGGCGTGTCGCTTGGCACCAAGTGCACGACTTGTTCGTCCCGTCTGTTGGTACCTTAAAAAAAAAGAAAAATTAACACAATGCCAAAGAATGTCGAAATCGTTAAACAAACAGAACAAAAAGTAAATGAAACTATTTTGAAAAATAGTTTCATTTCCTATGTGTAACAATCGCGAAAACCTAAGAACTCAATAAAAAGTAAATGGTTGAATTCTTTCATGAAATTGTTAACAGAAATTATTTTAAGTTAACTCTGACGCCTAGTCATACTATAAAAAAAATACTAATCTGAACTACATGGCAATTCGTAACAAAAGTTAACGCAACTAAACAAGATGCTAAAATGTTCAAAGGTGACCCCCTCTCTCAGATATAATCAACGCCTGAATAAGAGCAAATAATTGACAAAAAATGTAATAATTGGTGCCATCTGTTGGCCTTTACGAATAATATGACAATCGCATTGCGAGTTCGATTGCGGAAATATTATATCTTTTCCTTGAAACCGAATAAATCGAATTCATTCCCTGATTTGCCACCCTTAGTGGTGGAGTATAATCTAATATATATAATTTTAAATTTTAATGGGATCATTACTGAGGAACCCCTTTTTTGTTTGCTATATTATAAAAACAACAAAAAGAATCGAAATCGGTTAACAAATGTCGGAGCAATCGCGTAACATATACGCATAACCTTTCTAATTTTTTTTAAGTCGGTTAAAATTTGTCTAAATTATTTTCTTGCGTTCACACAGGGTCAAGAACACGTCAAGCGTCAACTTAAGACTTAAATGCAACTGTATGCGCCTTACGTTAAGAACGGTCCAAAGTACGTACAAACGTGTCAAGAGCACATCAAGCTTGACACTTTTCGTAACCATTCTCAACTTTTTTTATTGTTTGGACCATTCTTATCAGGGCGGCATAGAGTTGGATTTAAATCTTAAGTGTCAAGCTTGACGTGCTCTTGACCCTGTACTTCATTCTTAGACAATTTCCTTTTTTTCCATTCTCTAAGACTTCATTCCTTTATATTTTGTCCACCTGTATGGTGCTTGATGTTCGCCAATGTTCGCGAATAAAATTTTTTTTAATGATTTTTTTTTTCTGGCTCTGGGTACTGTGTACTTTGACCCATTAAATTGCTTAATTTACTATATCGCCGCCAGCCAAAGCAAACCTAACTTATTACCTTTTACATTTCATTTCGCACATATTTGTAAATATGTACGAAATCAAATGCATGTAGATTCAGTTAAAATAAAAACCTTATTATAGGCTTAGAAAGTTTTAATGCTTCCGTAAAGGTTTGTTGGTAGCTTTGAGGATGGAAAAAAGTTTCCATAGTCTAAGGTTGGTAGTCAAAAGTCTAATAGTTTATGAAAATAGAAAGTAAAAAAATATTGGCAACCCTAAACGCGGACAAAAATTTAAAAACAAACAATGTTACAAAAAAATCTTTTTCATCGTGTTTTGCTTTGTTAAGCTGCTCTTTTTCATAAAACATTTAAAGTTTAAATTGAGTCGCTTGATAATTAAGCACTAAATCTGCCGTATTAAACAACCGTATTTTGGACAATTTCTAAAATGGCAGATTGGGATGATGAGTGGCAAGAAGATCAGGTGGTGGTGACACCGGCACCGCGGCCTCCGCAAAACACGCGGGTGTACCGGCCGAATCCCGGAGGATCCCGTGATAATCGTGGCTACAGTGATCGCTCTAACTGGCGCGAGACTCGAGGCAATGATAATCGCTCTACTAACTGGCGAGATCAAAGCGACAGGAACAATCCAGGATTCAGGAACCAAGGTTCAAGAGATCAAGGCTTCAGAGACCAAGGGTTTAGAGACCAGGGTTCCAGAGACCAAGGTTTCAGAGACCAAGGCTTCAGAAACCGGCGCAACATTCCAGAAGGTAACAAAAAAACTATTACCGTACCTTCCCATAAAGTCGGCCGTATTATCGGTAAAGGAGGTTCAAAGATACGCGACCTTGAGTACGAGTCTGAGGCTAAAATACAAATTGGCGATTCTAATGGAGCTTTAACCAATATCACTTTGCTTGGTGAAGATGCTTCTATTGCTAAGGTTGAGGACATGATAAATAGTCTTCTTGAGGATTATAAACCAGCTGTACCCAAGGTAAACTCTTGCACTGCAGACAACAACACATCTGATGATTTTTTTAAAAGTAATGAAGCTGGTGTCGAAGTAATTGATTGGGACAAACTCAATGCTCATTATGAAGAACAGCAGAAGATTAGGTATGAACAATTACCTCCTATCATCAAGGATTTCTATAAAGAAGACCCTCAAGTTGCTGCAATGAGTCCAAAAGAGGTAAAACACTGGCGCCTTACCAACAATGATATTCAAGTGAAACGGACTTTTGATGACAAACCTGGTCTGAAACCCATCCCTAATCCTGTGGTTACTTTTGATCAAGCATTCCAACATTTTCCGGAAATTCTTGAGGAAATTCGTAAGCAAGGCTTTGAAAGACCTTCACCAATTCAGAGTCAGGCTTGGCCTATCCTTTTGAGAGGTGAAGATATGATTGGTATTGCTCAAACTGGTACAGGTAAAACTTTGGCTTTCCTGCTACCAGCATTAATTCATATTGATGGTCAGACCGTACCCAGAGACCAGAGAGATGGTCCAACTGTACTCATTTTAGCTCCAACTAGAGAACTTGCTCTGCAGATTGAGAAGGAAGTCTCTAAGTATAAATATAAAAACATCAAATCAGTTTGTCTGTATGGAGGTGGTGACCGTAAAGAACAGATAAAAGTCGTAGCAAAGGGAGTTGACATTGTGATTGCTACGCCTGGAAGGTTGAATGATTTGATAGTGACTGGTCATTTGAATATTATCAACTTTTCGTATATTGTTCTTGACGAAGCAGATAGAATGTTAGACATGGGATTCGAACCTCAGATAAGGAAGTCTCTTTTCGATGTAAGACCTGACAAACAAGTTGTTATGACGTCTGCAACATGGCCAAACGGTGTGCGCCGCCTTGCTGAGTCTTACATGAAAGATCCAATTCAAGTTAATGTTGGCTCATTAGACTTGGCTGCAGTACACACTGTTACTCAGCAGATTTCTTTTGTTGATGAGGATGACAAAGAGGAAGCTCTGTATGAATTTATACGCAACATGGAATCATCTGACAAAGTTATCATTTTCTGTGGCAAAAAGGCTACTGCTACTCACATTACAACAGAACTGGCAATGAGGGGGATTGAGGCCCAATCCTTACACGGTGATAGAGACCAGAGTGACCGGGAAGCCGCTTTGTCAGAGATGGTTGAAGGTACTGTTAATATTCTGGTTGCAACTGACGTTGCATCGCGTGGTATTGATATTAAGGATTTGACACATGTGGTGAATTTGGATTTCCCACGGCACATTGAAGAGTATGTACATAGGGTTGGACGAACTGGACGTGCTGGGAGGACAGGCGTATCACTGTCATTTATTTCCAGAAAGGATTGGGGGCATGCTCGAGAATTAATAAAAATTTTGGAAGAGGCAAATCAGGAAGTGCCAGATGAGTTGCAACAAATGGCTGAACGGTTTGAAGCTATGAAGTTGAGGCGAGATAAGGAAGGTGGAGGCAATAGAGGGAGGGGTGGCAGGGGCGGGAGAGGAGGGGGTAGAGACCGTGGCGACAGATTTATGTTCTAATAACTTAAATGTAGAGGAGTTTAGTATCTACCATAGAAGTAAGTTTTTGTTATGTCACTGCATGTCTAATCTAAAAAATTATGACGAAATGTTTTTATACCATTTTTTATATTTAGTCATGCATTTTTGTTTTATAAAGATCTGTTATAGATGCTAGATGCAAAGCTTAGCATTTGTATATAAGTTATTTATGAATACTTAAAGCAGAAGCTCCTATTTTTAAGCATTCTTGTGTGTACCTCACACTAGTATTGTAGAGATAGTAACAAAGAATGAATTGTCTGGTATAAATGATAATACATTTTCTATTATGTGCAGAAATATTTATCTCTTAAAGACTGATAGTAGACTGACAGTTCTATACTTGGGGCACCTTGTGTTTTCTATACTATTCTATGGGAAGTAAATGATATTGCATAGAGCCGTATAGAAAATGCAACAGGCTCGGTGTTTAGAGGTATAACTTATTAGGTAACATTAACATGCCGCCTATGCTAGTATTCACTACACCCCTTATTCTAGCGAATCATTGGGTAGACTTCATCAAATGCCAGTGTCGTCATTAATGTCTTGTGTCTCACTTGTTGAAGTGCACAATGTCAATCGGTTCACCTCAACGCTGAGGGATGTGATTTAAAAGATGACTTTTTGGTTGCTAGCTAATACTGCAAGGGTTTATAAGTGTCAATAATGTGCCAGACAAGCACACCATTACCTGGTCTCAAACCATATAATACCCCAGTGCTTTAAGTACCAGAGCAATGGAATCCACTCTGGGGCATTACCCAAAACACACTGACCAAACTACAAGAACCATGTAGTGTCTTTCCATTTTGTTTAATTTTCGCTTTTATAAGCCTTCAATTACCAATATAAAATGGTATATTAGTATATTATCTAACAATTAACTAGATTTGAAGTGTTAATGATATTGACTCTATTTCTCAGTATTTTGCCCGAGTAGTAGGGCTAGTACGACAGGGACTTGTGTAAGATACTGCTTGCCCTGCAGGTGGACCTATAAGCGAAAGCATAATTACTCATGTCAAAAAATCTTATTTCTCATTATTAAAAGTGATTATTTCAAATTGTACTTCTTTATTTTAGAAACCAGTAGCTTAGAATCTATAATATATCATACTAAGTTTATCACAATCACAATTTTAAGATAGTAACAATACAAGAAAGTATAGCAAAACAAATAACTTCAAATTACACACTTAGGTGCCTATTTATTAAAAACATTTTGTTAGGTTTTAAATTTTTTTTAACTTATGGTTTTGGTATAAACTTCAGATCCCATTGACAACACAAACTGTAAAAGCAAATAGGCAAACATACACATAATTACTAGAAACAAGCTTCCTCATTTACCTTAATAAGTCTAACTTAACACTAATGAAAATGTATCCTTCCTTCTAATAGACAAATAAAAATCTAATTTGTCCCAGTAGAACCGAATCCTCCTTCAGCCCTTTTAGTCTCAGACAAATCAGCCACCTCTAAAAGGTCAGGGTAGTAGATCTTTTCACAAATGAGTTGGGCAATTCGATCACCTTTTTTTACTGTGAACTCCTGATTAGAGTGGTTAAATAGCACTACTCCAACATTGCCACGGTAGTCTTCATCTATTACTCCAGCTGAGGACAGAAAATTGCAGAATTTACTGTTTAGCATTCATAATATTTTCTACATTTATGACGAGATTCAGGTGACGAAAAGAACAGGACAATAAATTCTTCATAGTGTACAAAAGTTGCAAAGTGATTATTCATACTGACAAACAATTCTGACAGACGGGAAAATTTTCTGTTTTAGAGGTTAGAAACGATGTATACCCACCTCCAACATCAATGAAGTTTTTTACAGCCAAACCCGACCGCGGCGCCACGCGACCATAGCACCCTGATGGTAGCTCAATCTGAAGGTCTGTCTTTACCAGTTCCTTGCCGCGAGCAGGCACTACGTAGTCGTAGGCGCTAGAACAAGAAAGTGGATTTACAATTTATATATAATTTTACACAAATTAGGCTTCATATATATTATAATTAATTATATATATAGTAAATAGCTGCGATATAAAGTAAAAATTACCTTTTTAGGTCGAAACCGGCTGCCTTCTCGGAACCCTTAACAGGTGGAAAAGCATGCTCGCTCAGACGCGTGAATTTCAACGTAGGACGAATTTCAGACGGCATTTTACTTAAATTTCTGAAAAAAAGGTTCGATAACTGGGAAATCAGGGTGATAATTTTTAATTTCGTTGTGAAGTACGTTTCAAAGTCTCGAACCTGCTGCAAAAAGGCGCGTAATTAAACGTCACTGTCAAACACTCGAACGGTGCTACTATAATTTTACGTAAAGAAGCAAAACAAAAATTTTTAGCCACCATGTCGGAAAATAGCTGATATTGTATCAAATGAGAAAAATTAACGATTTTTTACAACGATATGTTATGTATGTGATTGTTTACTTATTAATCAATGACTTTAAGTTACATATAAAATCAGACTAAAATGTTTGCCCGTGTAAAATCAAGTTTCAAAGGGGGCATTCATTATCCTGCATTGCAGTCCGCTTTGCTATCCGCCGCGTCATGCAGGATTATAAATGTAGTCGCAGCTGCAAGCCATCCAGCAATCCTGCAATGCTTCCTGTGAGACTCCATACGTGGGGTATGTACAGAATAGTGTGTGAGCAGCATCGAGAATATAACCA
Source organism: Hyposmocoma kahamanoa (assembly GCF_003589595.1). Lineage (NCBI taxonomy): Eukaryota > Metazoa > Arthropoda > Insecta > Lepidoptera > Cosmopterigidae > Hyposmocoma > Hyposmocoma kahamanoa. Next base: position 5,595,015 of record NW_020653743.1, on the reverse strand, counting down.
GAAATAGAGACAAAATAAGGGCCATATATTCCTGGTACTACTCTCGGTATATACTCTCGTTTGCACTGAAATATAGACAGACCAACTACTGACCTGTGTGTATGTCTCCGTATACTCCAAAAAATATTCTGTATTTATTGTAATAAAGATAATATCTCTAACAATGCCGTGCTGTTCTATTCGGTGGTATGGGAAAAACAGCAAAACATTACAAAACAAACGGAATCACATTTCATCGGTAATTAAATATTAAATATGTAATTTTGCAGTTTTCGTCCATAATAGCAAAGCTCAAGTTAACTGGTCGATTTGAAGTGAAACAGTTGACGACACCCGTCAATGTTTCGAACTCGGGCTAGCCAATGGGAGCGCAGTTATCACAGTAATGATATGGCAGTCATTGACTTACAATGGCAGTATAGTTTTTAAACAAATTAAGTCACATTTCGTCTCTATTTCTGGTTATATACTCGATGGTGAATAGTCTTCTGCCTGCGCGGTGTACTGCCATGCAGGTAGTGAATGGACCGTCTTGCAGAAAAACAAGATTTAAAAGCGATTTAAAATGATTGGACAACACAGACTTATATTTATAAGTCTGTGTTGGACAACAGCGAAAAAAAATTTTTATTGGCTCCGTCGTTTTCGTTCAGTAACTTTCTCTTTTGATTTGACAGATACAAAAAAATCCATCAAATCAAAACGCCATCGCCATGGCAGTCTAATAATTTTTTGTTTGTTTCTGAAAATAGTATTTTCAGGAAAAATTAAATACTTTTTCCACTGATTTTGGCAGTTGAAAATATTAATTATGGTCTAGTCCGGTGTGCACCGATTCACAATGGATACAAATTTTCCTAGACAAGGTTCAGAGTCCCGAGACTCAGACGAACCTGTACCACCGGGGACTTCTTCATCCGAATTATTACAGGTGAGTTTAATTTGGTTATTATTAGTTTACTTTGAGAATAATTTAAAGAATTATATGTTAGGTTATGTGTTCCTGTGAATTACGATATTCGTTGCATGTCCTATTAATGATGCACAATGACAATGCATCATAGGCTATTATATTATATTGAATTATTGTCTAAGCTTACATTATAGCTGGATTGTCTGAAGGATGTTATATGTATGTAGGGAGTTAACACCAAAATGAGAGGTGATAGATATGAATGCAACATGAAAAATACTGCACAAACTTCTAATAATGAGATTAGGCTGTTTGACAGATTACCTTGAATTAGTTTTAAAAGTATGTTATAAATTAAAATGACGTTATTTCACATGAAATAGAATACACACAAAAGAAATGCAAATTAATGATAAGAAAAATTTATAAGAATTGGGTAATTGTTGCGTTAGGCAGATTTATTTCCGTGCTGTCATGTGATGCGAAATAGTACACCAAGTGGGTGCGATTCGTAATATATAACAACAAATGACATATTTTTAGTCAATATAATGCTCAACAGATATAATTAATTTGTGGTATACAGACATTTGACATATTCTTGCATGGTATAGAGGTCACTGGGTATAATAGATGATTGATATAACTACTTTCAATCTAATATACTGATGGCACATGTTCATTTTATATAAACACTTCAGATATAACATTCACTGAGTATAATGTTGATTGTGTATGTGTGAAAAAGTGGTGTTTAGGTGCAATGGTGAATAAACCTAATTTGTTTACATTTGCTAGTTGGTTCGACATCCTCCTCTGGGTTTAGGTTAGGTTAGTATATGACAAAGCTCCCAGAATTGAATTTGTTTGCATTTGCTAGTTTGTTCGACCTCCTCCTTTAGGTTTAGGTTAGGGTAGTATATGACATAGCTGCCAGAATCAAATTAGTTTACATTTGTTAGTTGTTAGTTGGTTCGACATCCTTCTGTTGGTTTAGGTTAGGTTAGTATATGACAAAGCTGCCAGAATTGAATTTGTTTGCATTTGCTAGTTGGTTCAACCTCCTCCTGTGGGTTTAGGTTAGGTCAGTATATGACAAAGCTGCCAGAATCTAATTTGTTTGCATTTGCTAGTTGGTTCCACCTCCTCCTGTGGGCTTAGGTTAGGTTAGTATATCACAAAGCTGCCGGAATCGAATTTGTTTGCATTTGCTAGTTGGTTCCACCTCCTCCTGTGGGTTTAGGTTAGGTTAGTATATGTAATTAAATATTCTGCTTAAAATTTTAATAAATATATTTTATAACACAAATAGTACTTAAAGCTATACAAAAACAATTATATTTTGCGATTGTACATTTAATGGAATAAAAAAAAAATCTTATCAACATACTGTAGGGCGCTTCAACTATTCGTAAAATGAATTGAAATATTGTGTTATATTATTTAATACATTATACTGGTAGTACTTATACCATTTGTTTATTATGTCACTTAATCATTATATCTAACGTTTGTTTTACTGAAGGTTTGTTATACACATTGAAATTATGCCTTTCGTTGTTATACCTTTTGTTGATTATATACAGTGGGTGATTATATCTTCACAAATTATATCAAATGTTATTATACCAAGTAAAAATAGATTATATTTCTTGTTATATCTTCCATTACGCACCCACACCAAGTACCAACCATTTTTAAGGTTTGCTGGTTCATTCCGTAGCTCAGTTAGCACAGTGTCTGCCACGGCATGTTGAACACGCTGGTTCGAGTTCAGCCAGATCAAATGAATTTTTCTTAGTGTTGATCTTACTATTATATTAATAATTATAACAAGCTAGTGGACCAATTTCACATAAAATAATTGAATTGATATGGGTAAAACATTGTGATATTTAATAAACTTAACATAACATAAACATGGTTCACGTTTCCAGATCCCCAAAATGGCGAGCTACTCCCCAGTTCAGACTAAGGTTTCGGCTAAGGGTGTGGAGAATGCAAAGAAAAGGCTCCGAGCATTCTCAATACAGAAGAAAGCTCCTTTGGTTCCAGTTCAATTGGCTAAACCGGTTAGCACAGGAAGTTAGTATTTAAGCTTAATTCTCAATCATTAGATTTTAATTAGATTGGTCAATCTCTGCTTTTCTATGACTTTGCTTAACTATGATTTCATCATAGTTAAGCAATCTACTTATAATTTAATTCGAAATGTGAATTAAGTTATAAGAGCAATTTGTGGTGGATGCCGACTGAATATCTAACTTCATGAAGGAGGAGCTTTGGCTGAAGGGTGTCATATATTGGTGATTCTGAGACAGGTTACTTGACACCTGATTGAAACCAATCTGTAAGATGAGACTTGTGCCTCAGAGTGGTACCTACAGTGGAACATAGTATAGGCATGTAATACCTATTTTTGACCTCAAGCTGTAATGCTCACATTACTGCGCTCCAGTTTTGAAGGGTAAGGGTGCTGGTGGAATTACAGGCACATGGTACTTATCAGCTTATCTCTTAGGGTGACGATTGCAGTGGCAGTGCCCTTCAGATAGTAGCTGTAGCGTGTGTAGATTACCATCAGAAGCACAACATGTTTGTTCCATTACTTGATATTATTAAAAAAAATTGTGTTTTAAAGTTTAGGCGTGTCGTTTACCACCAGGCGCACGACTTGTTCGTCCCGTTACTTGGTACGAGAGTGCATTGAAAAGTTCGCGGCCTAACCAAGAAAACAAAATTAAATACTTGCAAAAATATTTTTATTTTTTGACGTGATCTCCATCTAGCTCAATGCATTTCTTCCGCCAGCTTTCCAAAGCTTCTACACCAGTATAAAAAAAAGATTCTTCAAGGTTTTCAAAATAACTATTTAATGCAGTTTTGCCATCTTCCTTATGGACTGAAGAATGCAAAGCAGCATTAAATAGCAAGGAAATTTCTGGCGAATGAAGTATTTTTTAAGTTTGGGAACAGATGAAAGTCCCTAGTTGCTAAACCAGAAGAATAAGCATGTGGGGGCCGAAACCAGAATAAGGAATTTTAACCATGAATTCAAAAGTGTGACCGCGAGTATTATCCTGATGAAACTTTTGTCCTGAGTAATCCTGCACGTTTCTCTTTAATTTCTTTGCGTAAATGACGCAAAAGGATGCAATAGTATGCTGAGTTAATGATTTCGCCTTTCACTGTGTAGTCTACTATGTGGACACCCTGAATATCCCAATAAAACAGACGCCATCACCTAGCCAGCCTACGAAACTTTTCGCTTTATTTGGGGTCGATTAATCAACACTTCGACTATTGTTTGGGCTGTGGTCTGTAGTGGTGAACCCAGGTTTCATTCATAGCCTCAAATTGGTTCAAAAAATCTTGCATGTCAGCCTCAAACAGTTCGAAAGAGTCACGAGAAATGGTGAGCCGAATTGTGTGTTTGGTCCACTGAAAGCATCCAATGGAGCCACATAGCAGAAACCTCGTAAAATTAAAGTTCGATCGATGACAATGGACATAAAACATAATTATTATTATTTTTATTCAACTTTATGTGCGTTCATACGAGATGCCCATAGTGTCTGTGATCTCCTTATTGATCAGTTTTTGGACTTCAATAACGAGATCACACATTTTTCGAATGTTTTCCTCAGTCGTAGACGCCGTGGGCCGGCTAGTATGGTCTTCTTCAATGCTCTTTCCTACACGTTTCAATTATGCAACTCATTTTTTAAATAGTTGTATGCGTATGTATGTCTGCTCCAGCAGATTCCCATAATGTTGTTTCCATGTTACTGTGGATCTCTACCAATGTTAATATCTTTTTAAACAAGTATTTGATGACCGTACATTGTTCAATTTTCTTTATTTTTGAAAATCGCTATACTTGGTTTCACTAAACTCCAATAAAATTTTGCACAGTGACAATCAATGAATATACGAATTAAAGAGAATAATATGAAAAAAAAAACTACTTCCATGTGAGGGCGCGAACTTTTCAATCCATCCTCGTATCATAAAAATAAAGTTAAATATAGTGAGGTTTCACATTGGCAGTGAATTTCTCTTGCATTGATTTTAAGCACAAAATCTGCGAACCCTATTTATTGTAGCCCATCTAAATTTCTTTTAATTTTTAATTGCATTGTCCTTATTGCAGATGCTACAGTTCTCATTGGCAAGTTGAGCAATGTGAAGGTGACACCCAGGCTTCCCCCTCCTGAGGACGAAATGAAGCCTCCCAAGCCGCCCAAACCTGGCACAAGTAAAAAGAATATGCAAGGTAAAGCAGACAACTGATTATACTAATATCGATACCAGTAGGGCTGGCAGAGCGACATAAACCGCGAGATCTTTATGCGAGAATAGCAGTATCTCGCGCTTAATGTCGCTCTCGCGTTAGTCGCACCTTGTCGTGCTAGTCCTACTGCAATTAATACTACGCTAACTCGAATTTTGTCAATTTTATGTCTTTAATGGCAAATTATTCAGTTGATTTAAATTAAATTCAAAATTAGAAAATAATACAAAAAGTAATAAATTAATCATATACAGGGTGGAACGGAACGACCGACAAAGTCAAAAGTATCACGTTAAGAACCTTACATACATGAGTTTTATTTACTTTAAATGTAAAACCAAACCAGTTGAAAAATGTTCATCCAGATTTAAGCTTTTCGCGGTGCAACAACCCTAAGCGAATCAATCGTGTTAGTACATCTACTGCCCCACAGGCCGCGTTCGTGTCATTGGCACTCGCAGAAGAAATAAGTGTTTTCACTTTAATAGGTAATTAAAAAACATTGAACTTACTATAAATTAAACAGATGTTGGATTTGTCCGCGTCCCCTTTACTCTTGCAGATATTCCAGATACATTTCTGGGTGTGACGGTCACACGCCGATGTGGTTTTCCACACAAACACACTAATACACTTTACTTGCTTAACACAAACACTATTTAATAACGCAAACGCAGGCAAAAAACTCTTGAATACTAACATAAAATAATATTAAATTTTAAACTATTACACCTAATTAAAAAAGAGCAAATTTTTTGTCGCTAGAAATAAAAGACACTTTTGATCTCATATAAACGAACAAAGTCACAACTCTGCACAGAGATGCGCGCGGCGGCGGCGTACGCGTCGGATATCGGTGATTATTAAATATCTAAATGTTAATTTTAAAAAGACAATTATGATAAAGAAATAGGTTTCGCAATAATCGTCTTGTCTAGTGTAAGTACCATGAGCAATTCAAAAGTAAAAGTAAGTTAAATGCAGGTCGTTTAATGAATTGTAATAAATAATCAAATTTAGCAATGTGATAATCGTTACTCAAAAATAAGAAAACGAACCGAGGAGGTGGTCTGCAGACCTCCAAGAACCGATTTATTTATTTTTACATTACATTTTTTTAAATTTCAACTACTCAGTTCAAGTTAACAAAAAATTTAGTTTTAAATGTTGATCTCATTAAAATGAACTCTTCGTTGAATAAAAGTATTTCCAAATACATTGAAAAATAGACTAGTACGACAAAAAAACGATCTCCCGATTATGCTACCAAAAACAGATAACAGGTACCAAGTGTGCATCTCTAAGCGGTGAAAAGTGACGTGATTTGCTGCCTTAATTTACTATTTTACGTTAGGGCCGGATTAAGGGTTACGATACTTTTGTAATTTGAGTACTTGACGCATGTTGTAGAACGTGTTTACTTAATTTAGTTGAGTTTATTTAAGTTATTCTTATCTTATGACGCAGACAACACGAGTTGAACTCCTGACAGGGTCATTTAGAAAACTTTACTTTTCTTAAGTTGTTGTAGGTAGTTTATGACAACGCATAGTTTAGAAACAACATGTCTCCCGAAGATTATAATATGACAGGTGCATTTTTTCGGTAAATGTAAATGTTGGGTCGTCAAACACGGAATTTAGGGGTTACTCTCAAAGTAGGTAATACAATAAAATACCCACGCATAATTAATCATCATTTACATGATGATTGATCAAAGAAAGCGACTGACGGGGTGCTGACCAACAATGGAGGTCAACGACCTATTAAATTACAAATATTTTGTCCCTGAGTACCTCCCGGTAGTTGCCTCCAACAACTGTGTGTATGGTTGACAAAACAGACTTTACAAGCAAATCTTTATCATTGAATAACTCAGAAACTATTACACTTAGAGCAAAAAGACTTTTAGTACAATTAAGCACATATTAAAGACTCTTCACAGTTTTCGGATTTGTCGGTCGTTCTGTTCCACTCTGTATTTTATAATCTTTGCTAACTTGTAGTAAAAATGTCATTAATATTTGTTTACAAACTAACATGTTATTAACTGTTAATAGGTATTCAGGCTCATGGAACTGCATAATTTTTGTATTGTATTATTTAGAAACGTAAGAGCTTCGAAGCTGAATGGATTACGGAATAGAGATTTGCAGTAGGGTTAGCACGATAGGGCTCTACTTAGCGCGTGAGCAACATAAAGCGCGAGATACTGCTGTTGTCGCATCGAGATCTCGCGCTTTATGTCGGTCTCGCACAAGTCGCGCCTTATCGTGCTAGCCCTACCGATGTTGTTCCATTTCATTTTAACGAAACTATTATTATGTGATATAATTTTCTCATTCATCACTTCTCTGCTGTAATTAAATGTTTATTTTATCAAATTAGACATATTATGTATTATTCAAGAATAAAATACCATACGCCATTTTGTCATTACGTTTCTGTCAGCTCATAAGCAATTTGTATTTTGTTGACGTAAATGTGAATGTAATATTATGCTATTAACTTACAGAATATACAGATATTCAAAAGAAGACACTTTCCGAAATCGAAAATATGAAGCGCAAAATGGAGTTGGTGGAATTGGGTATTCCGCTCGGCCTAATTTCTCCTCAGGCCACTGAAAAAGCAATGCCTACTAAGGCAATGCCTCCTATTAAGACTTTTTTAGGTATGTTGCTCATTTTTTAAATTTATTACTCCAGCAGTTCTTCTTATAATCATTTTTAGTCACAACTATATAAAATTACTGACATAAGAATTATCGTTTGCCACATGTGAATACACATGTGGCGTAGTGTAGCTTGCGTCTAAGGATCAAAACCCACTTAGAAGCACGCATAAGCACGCTGTGCTTATTCGTATTGTGTGTGATTTGAGATAAGCCTCTTGTGCCAATGTTTATTGACCTGTTTTAACTTAGATGATTTTAATATACATATTTATCATTTGCTGCATCTAATACTACGCCACTTAATTATGTAAAATGTGTATTTCTAACTTAGTTGAACTACAAACAGCAGAAGTTTGTACATTCCGATGCGCCAATAATAGACTAGGGTATGTTATTAGAATATGGTGGTAAAATGATTGACACGATGGCACGTTGTGTGTTTTACACCGTGTTCCTGACGATATAACAACAGTTTTCGCCATGTGGATTGTCCTCCGTATAGTGTTGTACTATGGATGTGGTACTTGGTAGTACCGACCGCATTTTATCACACAAACCTTGTGTGTCCTTAAGAGAGTGATTTTTAGCTATCCTTTACTTGTGTGATACTTCTAAGCAGAGATCGAAAGAGTTAACCGTTATAGGCGTCTGTATTGATAAAAGGTGCTGACATCGGTAACCAAAAAACATGTGGTATGTTCATCAATATAAATTTGCTAGTACTCAACACGCATTACGGTTTATTCTTTCGGTCCTAGTTTCTAAAATTGCGATGTGTTTTCTTAATGGATTTTGGCGTATTATCTGCATCCATCGACTATGTAACCAGAAATAGAGACGAAATAATGTCTATCCGTCCCTAGCAACTCATCAGGCAAATAGGCCTTATATCATTTTTAAATATCAATTCTCGTTTGCACTAAAATCACAAATTAGAAAGCTGAAATAGTACAGCACCAACAACTGATCTGCGTGTACGTCTCCTTACATTCCAAAAATAGTCTACATTTATTGTAATAAAGATATCACTGACAATGGGGGGCTGTTCCATTCGGTGGTGTGGGAAAAACTGCAATACATCTAATTACATAACAAACGGAATCACATTTCATCGGTAATTAAATATGTTATTTTTCAATTTTCGTCCAATATACCAAAACTCAAGTTAAACTGGTCGATTTGAAGTGAAAGAATTGACGACATCAATCACTTGTTTCGAATTCGAGCTAGCCAATCGGAGCGCAGTTATCACCGTAATTATTTGGCAGAATAATTTACAAACAAATTAAATGACATTTCGTTCTATTTCTGGTTTGTATACTCAATGCCTGTATCGTGCTCTTGAAGAAGTCTTCAGAGTATAGCGGCAAGAATCACAAGTTCCGAAGGACCTCAAGATTAATCATCACTTTAACCATTTCATTTGATAACACACAGGCATAAATGCTGCACCATCTATGGACGTTAGTTTTGGCGAACAAATTGACCAATCTGGTGGGTGGGACAGCTAATTTAAATGTTATTTGAATGTCAATATCATTTTGGAAATAGTAAAACAAACCTGATGTTGATCAATGTTGAAATGTTTGTTCAGACAGTAGTTTGTGCTGATTCAACGTTCATTTGACTCGAGGTGCTTAGTATCGGGTCAATCCCATACATCAATATTAGTCCTTATACGGAAAGTAATTCGTGACCATACTAGCCGCGACACTCGGCTGCGGTGCTGATGACTTCTCATATAAATTCTAAGTTGGATGCTGATTTGTGCTAACTTTTCGGGATCTGTGTGACCCTTAATTAGAAGTTCTTTCAAATTATTGAAAATTCTTTACTTATAGATTTCGATTGGCTAAATATGTAACAAAGACACCTACACCACAGCTGCGCCTCGAGTCCTACCTATCTCTTTCATATATACATGCCGATGTTCGTAAGACTTACACATTGACTTCTTATGACTTTGCGGAAACTGGTCTATTCTTGGTGCCTCCCATTATTTTGTTTGCTACATGTTTGTGTATTAATCTATGGCATATTTAGCATTTGAAATTAAATACAAATTTTTATCTCTCAGTAAAATGTTGATGACATCAAAGCCGCAGCTTAATACGTGTTACCTATATTACCCTCCTTGTCATGAACAACGCATTTGCATTTTTGTAACTTTACAGTTATTGGCACTTACTTTTTTTTTCATCAATAAAACTGAAACTAAATAAGTTAAAAAACCGTTTACAGGGGCAGTAGATCTTGTTTCGCTGATTCGAGATAATAACTCAAATTCGCTAAAAATGTCTATTACGTTGTTTATGGTAAGGACGGCAGTATAATATCACTTTACGTCTTTATTTTAATTCGATTCAAGGTTGATGTTCTTTTCTTATGCTTTACTATAAGAAATGAACAGTGTGTGACACTTTGAAGTGAATATTTGCTTTTGTAGATATTTATTATATTTTGCAATTTTTCAATGTTTATTAAAATGACTTTAAACAAAATTAAGCGTTATGATCGCCACATAGTGATTTCATTAAGTCACAATCTAATATAACCCTGCTGCCCTCCTAGACATTCCTCTTAGAGGCATGTGGAATGCTTATTACCTATTCTAGACCCTCGGCGCTCGCGCAACTGGCGCAAGATCAGTGTCCCTCGCCTTCGAACCCATGTATCCCAATGTCGTTCTAAACGCAAACGCAGGAGTTCCAATAGTAAGTCAAAAAGGATAAACAATTGGTTCAATGCTTTTTGTTTATATTTTGTAGTGTAGTTACCTGTTGTATATGTAGTTAAAAAGTAGTAAGTTACATTATAAATGAGAATTAGTTGTTAGTAACTTTTGAGTTAACTGAATTTTTGGAATTTATTGTTCACTTACACAACATTTTGTATTGAATATGCAACTCAAAATTACAGGATGGTAGAAAAGTAAAATAATAAAGAAAAACCTTCCAACGTCAGATCATATTGCTTCTTTGTATTACTATCTATGTTTATTATTTTTAATATTTTGAGCGAAGGACTGGAATCCAAGATCATGGACTGTAATCCAAGATTATGAAGTAAATAAACATAATTTAAAAAAAATGGCCAAGTCGAAGTGAAAATAGCGCAATCACTTTACCATAATTGCTTTCGTTGATAAGAACTCACAATTATCAAGAACGCTTTATTCCAATAACATTGTTGCTAATATTAGTTTTCACGATATGTCATGAGATTCGGATAAACCTATCTTTTGTAATTTTTCCGTTTTCACTATTGTAACATTCACAAAATTAGAGAACCCTTTTATCTGTTGCTGTGTACTGGCTTTTATTATTAAATTCTGACAATTCAGTCACTCACTATGTGTACGTTTAGTAAAACAATTTCGAGCCTGTTATTGGATCGACTTTGATTATGCATGTCTAATATTAATTTAGATTATAGTTTAAATGTAATTTATCTTATACATTCATTAGTACTAAGTAAATAGCTTTAAATCTTACGTAATAATGACCGCTATATATTTATGATAATGTGATACATTTTCAGATTCAGCAAAACTGGATGAAATCATTCGAGAAGCGAAAAAAGCCAAAGCTGAAGGTCGGGAATTTAAATTTGACTATCAAAAGTTTGTACCAGATTATGATAATCCATTTCAAAGAAAGAAAGAAGATCCTGCGCAACACCAATTTCCAGAGAAGAAAGAAGACGATGCAAAGAAGAGTGATAAGGATAGGAGAAAGAGTGACAGGGACAGAACTTACAAAGATAGAAGTGACAAGCGGACAAATATTGGAAGAGACGACAGAGATAAGTATAAAGATGATAAGCGATTTAGAGAGCGTGACAAGGAAAAAGATAATCGGGAGAAGATTAATAGAGATAAAGATGAGAAACCTAAAGATAGGGATGACAAACATAAAGACAGAGATAAGAGCAAAGATAGTGAAAGAATAAAATCCAAAGATGACAAGAGTAAGAAAAAAGAAGAATCGAAAAAAGACAAAATTGTAGAGAGAGTTTCGGACGCTGTAAATGTTAAAGAAACTGATGTCAATTTGAATGATTTCGTTGTTTGTGATAGTTGGTCTTTAGATAATGATGATAAGACCTGCAGCCCACAAGTCGAAGATAAAGAGAAGAATAGAAAAGTAGCAACAGCAGATCTAGTTAAAGAAGTTAAGAATATAGATCCAATGGACCAATTAAGGCAAAGTCTAAAACAAAAGGAAAAAGCAGTTGATAGTCCAAGAGAAGTGAAAATTGAGAAATTAAAACCAGTAATCGATTCCTTCAAATTCGAAATTGATCCTAACGAAGACGAGGAAGAAGTATTAGACATATTTGACGAAGGCTTAGACATACAGAGATTCGCCAAAAAGAAACCCAATAAAAAAAATAACATGTATGAATCACCTATGAAATTCGACTATCGGGACAAAGACGAAATGAATGATGATACGTTTTTAGAGTCTGTTATTAATGAAATTAAGCAGGAACATGTTTCAGATGAGGAAAGCCATGGTTTAGTTGAATATGATTCGCCTCATAAAGAAGCTAGTGTAGACTCTGTTACTCCAGAGATAGATAATAAAAATAAAGATCGCAGTGATGCCTCGAGTGATTATAAATCAATAGATAGTAGGAAATCTATGGAAAGTGGGTATAAATCAGATAATTCATATAAATCTGATAAATCTCGAAACAGATCCAGTAGTTTACGATCATCGATCGAGAAAGAAATAGACCGAGATCTTCAGAATAAAATGACGGAGTCGACAGTCGATTCTTTGGAAACTTGGAGTTTCGTAATGAAAATCTGTCAACCTTTGTTGTTTAGGCATGATAAAAACAAATGCTATAGGTAAAATTGCCTTTTAAAATATCTATATCTTCTTCAATTCTTTTAAGTAACCAAAATTTTCCTTTTGAAATTTTACACTGCTTACCCCAATTACGCTGTACTAAATTATGCATCCGTGTATTTTCAGAGAAACTCGCACAAAACCTAATATATGGTACACGGAGAACCCAAAGTTGTGTTCATGTGTGAAAGATCGTTTGGTGGTATATGAGGAGTTAGAGATGTGCAAGATGGGACTTGTCAATAACATCTATGGGAGTGAAATGTAAGCATTGTAAAATACTGTTCAATCTGACACTTACTAAGGCTTCTCGTTCTTTTGCGCACAATAACTGCTTCCGTGTCCGAACGGTTACCATCCTGGACTGTGGCACGCAGAAGTCTCGGGTTCGATTCCCGGGCCGGGAAAAGTATTTGTATGGCTTACATTTATTTCTCTCGTGAGTTAGGGTGTAATTTGTGGTTGTCTATGTGTGTGTCCGTGGCACTCGCGATGCAGGGTTTCCCTAGTGTGGAGCTATGAGTGTGCGTTATAATTTGTTATTATATCGCTTCGCCAATTACATTTTATTTATTTTTTAATTTTATTTATTTACTTACTCATATTACAATAATTTATTATCTAGATACTTGGCACTCTTAAACCCAAAAGAGTTTGTTTGAGTGTTGCTCTATTCGTAACATTTATACATACGTAATCCTATACATACAGACAAAATTTTGTTTATACAAGTATATAAATAAACGTACACGTAGACGGAGCGATATATTTTACAATCTTAATATACTAAATGTAAATAAATATATAATATAATATTTTAATAATCATTCGAATAGAAACAGAAATATAAACGAAAAAACATTGTAGTTAAACTAAAAACCACGGTAGGAAAATCACATTAGCGATATATTTTGGCAGTTACTGCACAAATTTCGTAATAGTATTATAATACTACTACTCAATATATTAAACGTTATTTAATTTTTTTCCCCGTCTACTTTGGTACTGTCCGAGAGCCTTGTTCACTTTTATTTATTGTTTCTGTTTGTATAACTTAAAAAAAATAAGTTGCCTTTTTTAAATTCAACTTAATTTAGTGTTCACTCATGAGCAGTTGTGCAAGGTAGATAAGATCCTCACCAAATTTAATTTATAGTATGTTACATTGTAAGAACTGTAAGTGAACCAATAAACTAAAAAAAAAAAATAGAAGAAAATTACACGCTTGATTCGCCTCAGTTGGAACGGAATCCCTCAAAAATCTCCCTGCAACTCACAAAGAACTAATAACATGATTGAAAGTTAGAATTAAAAGCTGTGTGAATTGTAGTGCATTTTTTTTTAATTAAAAAAGGGGTCATCGTTCCCTTTATTTCGTTGTTTTCGTTTGTCTTTGTAATATGTTTCAAAAACTAAGTAGATTTATCAGGCTCTCCGTCCTAGGTCCCCCGAAGTGCCGTACCCTCCCGCACGGGGCTGGTACCCCCGTGTCAACGTGTGTCTCTCGGAAAGCGTGACCTTGCCTCATTCGAGCGATTGGGAAATCGAGGACAGCCATTCCAAGCCTGAGCCAAGGACATCCAACACGCCAGACAAAAGTGAGGAAGTTTTGTTGGACCTGGAATATCAGAAGTGAGTACTGTATTTTGTGTATCGAATGTGGTGACGGGTGACTATATCGGTTCAAATTTATTAAAAAAAACTAATTACGATCTAGTTTTTGGATAAAACGATGAGTTTTTTTTAGACGACAAATATAAATATAAATAAGAAAAATAAGCATTCATTACACTATCTTTATCATTACTTGAGACAAATTTAGAATGTTTGGTTTACAAATTCAAACTAGTATTATAACACGAAAGTTACTTTGTTACGTTTTCACGCCTAAACCGCTGAACCAATTTTGATGAATTTTGGTACAGAGATAGATAGGACCTAGAAGAAGGACATAGGCTACTTTTTGGTCACAAAAATCAATTTGAAAGACGGTGAAATTGGTGATGAAAGTTTGTGTGGAGAATCAATAAAACTATGAAAATTAGTATAGCAGGCTACTCAAAGTACTTATTCTACGAGACGAAGACGCAGGCATCAGCTATTTCAGAAAATTTGGTTCGTTTACAAATCATTCTCATAAAGAACAATAGCAAACTCCCATATAATTTTTTGTTGACATAATTGGTATGCGTCTGTTTATGAGACATATGTCAAAATATAGAGTTAAAGTTCCTGAACAAATTTTGTTTTGGGTTTACTATTCTGAGAAGACTGGAATTAAAGATATTCTAGTTTGAGGCTTTGAAGGTTATGTGTCACGTAGTTGAATAAAATAGTCACAGAAGTCTTAAACAGAGTTAATAGAACCTGAATGGTGCCGTTGGCTTGTGACGTGACGAAACTTCAGAGGAAATTATTTTTTATAGTGGTATGGTCAAAAGGCGTGAAGTTAAGCCATAACAAAATAAAACTGAGTGAATTAATACATACCACAGATAGAGGATGGAAAAAATATAGTTTAAGCTGGCAACTCGGACATAAATTATTTTTTTGTGAAACGTGCCATCTATCCCTGATTTCGGGAACTTTTTTGTCGGTTTTACCATTTTCTCGTGTGGCATTTTGGAGAAGGAATTATCTACTTTATTTTTCGTAATGAATTATGTACTTAAATCTCTTATTACAAATAGGTCGAATCAGTAAATTAAAATTTGATATTACGTGAGCTCACTTAATGTGGACCATAAATCCATACGTACATAGATACTGAAGTTCTTTTTTTGGCGACTGTCGCTGAACGTTAAGAAACTAAAGAACTGACAGTTGTAGATATCAGTACGTTTACGTACTACTTAGTTATTAGTTTCTTTTACATATGATTTTATTTTCAGATTTACGCCGCTATTATAATTTGAAAAACCTAATGAATTTATTTTATTCAAACTTGTAATTAAGATATTTGAAGACGTTAACGAATTAATTTCACTATGGTATTGCCATTGTTCTTTTACACTTATTTCAACAGTATATATATGGATCTCTTTCGTGTTTAAAAAAACAGTTCTAATTCGACACTTGAATTTTTACATAATTTTTCGTTGTTTCTATTTTTGACAATAATTAATTCCAAAATTAAATTCTTACGTCTAATTTTGTTGATGGTCTTTTGTTTTTTGCAAAATTGAAAAATGTCGAGAGAGGTTATAAAATCATTGATTTATCTCACGCAATTTGAATGGTAAACATCAAATAAGTACCTATAATTTATAAATTACTTTTGGATATATTTTAGATGATTTGTAAGCTCACATTTTTTTACAATCTCACATACATTTTCGCCATAATCTTTACTCTCTTCTGGAAACCTGTGTGCATATCATAATCTGATTTAGGCTACAGTCACCACATTTTTTATATTGTAATACTAGTCAATAGATTTATGACAGATCTATATACAGTGGGATTATTTACTGTCGTAGCTCTGTTATCGTAGGTAAAATGAAGATGTGAAACTTTTGTACTCTTTTCATCATTATTATTTATGCATAACGTAATTGATGAATATAAATGTACGTAAAACGGTACAAATTCAATTTTTAACTTAAATGATGAAAAAAAAATTATTTGTTTAGAAATTTTAGTTTGTTTGGTTTAGTTCTCAAACTTAACAGCTATCTTAATTTAAACCTATAGATAAATTGTATAGTTGTAACACTAAAGTTCTAAATTTGAAGAATATATAATAAAGAAACTACTTTCGATAGTCCTTTTTTGTAATTTCAGTTCACAACAAAGAAAATAAACGTCAATATATTGGTGAAATTAAAAAAATCATCACTTTGTCAGGTTCATGGAAGCAGTATGGCCCGAAGCAGTAGACGCGGAAGATACTGGTACACCTGGCAGTACAACACCTGTGAAGCAGCAAAGCAGGAAAAAGAAGAAAGAAGACGATGATGAACGTAAGGCGAAGAAGATGAAGATTAGCAGCGGCTGTTGGAGCCAGGAGTCGGAAGTTGAGGAGGAGGTGGAAAAAAGGTATCAGCTGTTTAGCCAGGTCGAGTAACAACGACTCAAAATGACGACAGGGAGTGGCTGGAAATTACAGGGTCTAACGTTGTAGTTGTAGCTCAAGCAGGACAAGGTCTATGACTGATGATGATTAATTTGTCAAAAGTTGACATTTATTTTTTCTGACTCTGAATTATAAAAATAGTCGTGGTAGCGATTGACCTACCGCCTCTCAAGCAGAGGCAGTGGCCTCGAAACCGGGATCGTACCACTGAGTTTTCGGAATTTATGTTCGAAATTTAATTTGAAATTTACCATGTGTTTTTCACTCCAGTCACATGGCTCCCATGTTGAAGGAAAACATCGTGATGAAACTTGCATGTCGAAGAAGGTTCACAACCCTCGTGAAAACGTGTGAAGTCCCCAACCCGCATTGGACCAGAGCGTGGCGAACTAGAGCCTAAATTTAACCCGCGCCTGAGAAGAGCCATGCCAGCAGTGTTTAGTCGTGAGACGCCCTGTATCGGTGTGTGTGTGTGTGTCAAAATAAGAAAAACCTTTATTTAAATATATCTCTGTTATACGTTTTAATGCGCAATATGCCTTATACATTATTAGTAAACCGATGGCCTGGTGTATATTGTTTTCAGCAAGAAGAAAGTAGACAAAGAAAAGCCAGTAGAAAAGAGAAAGCGCAAACAGTCATCTTCTTCCACTTCCACCGAGTCCGACAGCGTTGAAGAAGTCAAGAAAAAGAGCAAGTCGTCTAAGAAAAAGGTGCGATACGGTTTACATTTTTCTCACACATTTAATATGATGTTTGCTAGCCATTACTTTATTATTTACATACGTCATAGCATGTAGACTGACCGAGATCTCACTATATAGCATGTATAGAAATAAAATAAAATTACAACAAATACTTATTGATAATTGACTGTCTCCGTGGCCGAGCGGTTACCATGCCGGACTGCCACGCAGAGGTCCCAGGTTCGATTCCCGGGCCGGGAGAATTATTTATATGGCCTACATTTATTTCTCTCGAGAGTTTGGGTGCAATTTGTGGTTGTTTATGTGTGTGTCCACGGCACCCGCGACACAGGGTTTCCCTAGTGCGGGGCTATGTTGAGTGTGTGCGTTATTATTATTATTATTATTAATTTAGAATCATTTTTAAACCCTGGACAAAACTTGTAAATGACTTAAATACTTTTGAATGTTTCTAAAAAATAAGTTAAAAGTCGAAATATAGCAACTATGAATTATAAAAAGAAATCATAATAAGTGCCTACCACTTTTAAAGCGCAATGTCTCGGTTTGTGGATTGCTCAAATTATGTTTGTAGGCGTTTTGATCTGCAATAAACACATTGAAATTAAAGGTTTGCTTAGTCGTTTCGTAGCACAGTTAGGAGAGCGATAGCGCCGGTATGGCGAGGTCTTTGGTTCAATTACAGCCGGATTGAAAGAATTTGTCGGTATTTGTGTCAATAACAATAAACTAGTGGAGTATATTCACGAAAAATATATTATTGATCTAAATTTTGATTGAAATAAATTTTTTTTTAAATACTTTTCATCGACATGACATCTTCAATAACATTTTTGTAATTTTTTACGTACACCTACATATCCCTGCATCGCGAGTGCCATGGACACACTTAGAATACCACAAATTACATCCAAGCTAACGAGAGAAATAAATGTAGACCATACAAATATTTCTCCCGGCATGGAAATCGAACCCGGGACCTTTCCGTGGCAGACCAGCATGGTAACCTTTCGGTCAGGGCGGCAGTTATACCATCATATTAAAACATCCCTTTTTCTTATTATATACCATTGCAGTGCGGTCTACTAATATAAAATATTTGTTTTTGATAGGCCAACAAACTAGCCAAACTAAAAGCAGCTAAACGGAGACGAATGGAGAAGAAAATGCTAAAGAAACTCAAGAATAAGAAGAGGAAGAATTCAAAAATTGAAGAAGATTCACCACTCGACGATGATATAGATAAAGGTAATTAAAAAATATATGAATATCATTATTTTGAAAAACTTTTAAATTCGTGATGTAACAAATCGGAAGTTAGCGTATTAATTTCTTATCTATTTCATCAATAATGAGCCAATACTAGCGCCTTTTTAATATGTACATTCGACATGCCTAAATAAATGATATATTGCTCGCTGATGCCTAAAATGCACGCTGAACTGATGTTCATAATGGCACACGTAATTAGCCTGAAAAATAGTACTTTTAGGGTCGTATTCTAGAACTCTACTCAATGCTCAAGTCAGGTTTGTTTTTTTTTTTGTTATTTTTGAGTATCGGTTACATTGACTTACAAATAAATGGACGACGGGTCTAATACAAAAACCACGAAAAAAATGTCCCAAGTCAACCTATTCGAAATTTAAATTGTTATGTCATCGCAGTATCGCGCTGTCCGTAGAACAAATGAAGACTAAAGCGGAGTGTCGCGCTCTGTATACGATTTTAGCGCCTTACAAGTGCGGACACTTTTTAGCGCGGACCCGACGTCCATATAATTGTAAGTCAATGATCGGTTATCACATTGTTAAATTTGATTATTTATTACAATTCATTAAACGACCTGCATTTAATTTACTTTTACTTTTGAATTGCTCATGGTACTTATACCAGACAAGACGATTATTGCGAAACCTATTTCTTTATCATAATTGTCTTTTTAAAATTAACATTAAGGGTCGTATTCTAGAACTCTACTCAATGCTCAAGTCAAAACTTGAGTATGATTCAAAGCACTAGAAATCATACTCAAGTCCTTGCCATTAGGGTCGTATTTCCAGTACTTGAAGTCATACTCAAGTCTGCTCAAATCGTGACTTGAGCATTAAGTAGAGGTCTATAATACGACCCTTAGGGTCGTATACCAGAACTCTACTCAATACTCAAGTCAAAACTTGAGTATGATTCAAAGCACTAGAAGTCATACTCAGGTCCTTGCCATTAGGGTAGTATTTCCAGTGCTTGAAATCATACTCAAGTCTGTTCAAATCTTGACTTGAGCATTGAGTAGAGTTCTGGAATACGACCCTACGACTACTTAATACGGACCATATTTAAAGACATACAATATAACCAAACCATTTGTTAATAGTATTTTATAAAAAATTAATACATACACGCACAAATGCTTCAAACTTATTACTTCCCTATTTTTGTATCGGAGGTTAACAATTGTAAGTAACGTCTTTTACACAGCGTTCAAATTTCCAAATTTAAAAAAAAAAGCAGATTTTTAGGTGTCATATTTGGGGGCGATTTCACAGAAATACATTCGTTACTCAAAGAGCATTGATACTGATCGAATCTGATATTCGATTTATATTCAATTACATTGTAGTTACGAGTAAAATTAGACTCCATTATTTATTTAAAAAGGGCATACAGCGTATGACAATATGCATAACGTAAGTGTTGTTCATTGTCCTGCTTCTCATTCCAGCTTCATTGCGAGCAAATTTAGATGCTATATGACGCACGAATATACGCTTTTGTGATTAAAGGCTATTGTACCCCTTTAATGCAGACATTCTAGGACCGTGTGTAGTAGTGTTTAATTGGAGCTGTGTTCAATAGCACTTACACATACACAACCACGTAGTCGCACATATATTGAGACAACACTATGGTCCGTATTTATAAATAGCACCTACACTATGGCCCGTATTATTATTCATTCACTCCTACAACACGCCCTTATGGCGGAAGTATTCAGTAGCGTCCTGAGCCGAGGTCCGTGCACCTGGGTGCCCTTAAACCCGCTTCTTAAATAATTTTTTATACGGGCTAAGAGCCTTCAGCTCGCCCTTTTGACCGGTCGGGTGGTCAAAGCCATCAGCGGCCAACTGCACAATGTCCTTCAAAAAATATAAACAAATGGTCCGTGTTAATAAACAGTTCCAAATTCCGGTATTAAGTGTGTAAGATACCGTCACAAGTGACCAAGACGTTGCATTAAATTTCTTAGGATGTACTATGGGATGTACTAATGACCTTGAACCAAAGTTTGAGTGCTTAGTGTGAACACTAATAAGCGGAAATTTTGATAATTCTCAAATTGTGTGTAATCTTTAATCATTCATGTACTTAAGACGCTGAAAAGCGTCGATGACCTTAAACTATCGATGTTTTAGCCACGCCTACTATATTACAATTATTATGAAATGAATTACCTAGTTAGGTGCCGTGCGGGCGACATAGGCCCATCCAGCAACGCGTGATAGCTGACTATCAGTGCCGACCTTCGTCGTCGAAAAGAGAAGAAACTACCAACAGTTTGCGCGCGTCTCAAAAAAGGATTTTAACCAAAATTAGGTTCAAAATGGAAAAAATGAACCAACGACTGTTTTCATTATTATATTGCTAATAACGCTTTAAAGTGAAGCGTAATTGACGGTATTCAGCGCCTTAAGTGATATCTCTTAATAAGCCGACTGATTTTAGAACTTCAAATCGATGTAGCGTTACAGATAAATTTATAAATACGAGTCTTAAGTTTTTCTGTGTTATATTCCTTATATTTTGATCTGGCTTTCTGTTTGTCATATACATTTGGTAATTACATACTAACATCGTAGGTCATAAATTGAATAGGGTGAGAACCTGATGATTGTAATAAGGTTTTTAATCTTGTACAGAGCTTCACCAAGGTTGTCATATAATAATAATTCACCCCTCACACAAAGCGGCCACAATTCTTATGCATTTTTCTTATTACTTCCATGCTTGCCAATAGATGAGGATAGCTCAATCGAAGAAGCAGGTATTTGCTTCACTCACGAAATTTTCGATATAGTTCCTCTCGAATCCAATGAAGGGAAAGGAGAAGGTATCAATTACTGCTTTGGCGTTTTTTGTATGAAAGAGATGACGACGTCATTATAATCGCGCAACTTAAACAGCGTCCCGACTATCGTGTGGGCGTATCAAACTTCTGATTTGGTCATTTCCGCGTTTTGAAACATTGGCTGGCATGTTTTGACAAAATTTCCTATTTTCATGAAGCACGTTCACACCATTTTTCTTCTGTATAAATTGCGCCTTAAGCCTGAATTAGTCGAATTATGGTAATGTTTCTGCTGTTAACCAGGGTTCGAAGGTATAATTATCGTTCATAATTATCAATCATAAATTATCATGATAAATGTACCCTGATAATTATCTTGATATTTATAAAATTAATCGGAACAACAAAATGCTACAGTCGTGCCATCTGTTTATATCAGAGACGTATCCAAATGTGTGGAAATGTCAATCTCAAAAGGTTCCAAACCAAATCGTTTTACCCTAAGATTTTTCTTCATGTTAATTTAGTTTTCTCACTGTTTGTCATTTTTAGTTAAAAGTTAAAGAGACAAAACTATGAATCAAAATGGATAATTATCGGATATATTATATATTATCAGATAATTATCATGGTAATTATTAATGAATGTTATAATTTCTTTATAATTTCGAACCCTGCTTTTAACTGATTGTTATGTATTTATTGTAAATTTTTTGTATTAGCACGCTTACCAACAGATGAGGATTGCTTGACCGAAGAAGCAGGTATTGGCCCATTTACGATTCTTTCGCTATATTGACTTGTGACTTAAAACAGGAGAATATTTTACGACTGGTAGAGAGAGTTCTTGCCACTATTGGTGACCACCATAGTCTGCTCAAGCAGCCATCAGCGCTGGCGTAGTGACATAGATGTATGCTTTTCTTTTAAGTACATTTTAACTCTTAGGCCATTTCCTGATTTGTCGGTAGCGGTGCGGCGCCATCGGTATGCTCGGTATACGCAGTACCGAAAGCTTATCGAGCGCCTATATACCAATGTGCATTTCCTGTTTTGGCGCGGTCTGGACAGGAGTGGGAAGAGATCGTTTCGGTTTATTGTATGCGACAATCAGGAAGCGCACATTGAAATATAAGCCCTCGGTCAGCTTTCGGTACTGCGTATACCGAGTCAGGAAACGGCCTTTAAAATAAACGTGTTTACCACCTTTTTTTTTTTAAGTAATCGGTTAGCTAATTAAATTTGTGTTGAATGAATATTCAATAATTTTTTTTTGTGAAATTACTCCATTAGTTTTTTATAATTCTCTCGGTCCGGGTCAATGTAAAATTACTAACTTTTCTATATAGTCTCGGGTCTGGGTGTTTGTGTTACCGTTGTTGTTTCCGATTTCCATAATACAAGTGTTTTAGTTACTTACTTTGGAATCGGAGCTACGTATGTCATTTTGTCTAATATTTATTTTTATATTTATTATTTATTTTAAAATATAAAAGCTAGCTATGGAAATGGCATCTACGACTCTGGGCAGGGGACCAGTGTAATATTTTATAGACAGGAGGCTCTTATTTGTTTAAGTTGTACATTGCGCCAAACGACGAATGAACATTATCAGAGAACAGTTGTTCGTATAAAGACAAAATCGGTCGCTTTTCCCTCTCGTTTATTTGCTTCCTAGGTTTACCAAAACATTCTGACCGAGGTGGGCTCTAATTTGACCAGTAATTATAGAGCAGTATTTTACCAGTTTTGTTAATATTGTTGCTATCTATTATATGCCGTGTGTGCGCGAGATAGCACTCATTCAAATAATATTGAAGATAAAATTATTATAAAGAATTTAATATTTTAACATTGTTTTTGGAAACTGTAGAAAATATTTTACCTTCTTGTATGCTTTTCAAAAGTTTTGAGCACGTGTAGTCTTTTAACTATATAATTTAACAGGACCGGCTGGTCTGGAAATCTTAAAGGGAGGCCTACGTTCAGCAGTGGACGTCTTCCAGCTGATATGATGAATTATATTAAACACAACTCTAGATAATAAAACAGGTCACGTCTATATATGTTTAAACCTATATAGACATACTAAACTGTGTACTGTGTGTGTGTGCGTGTGTGTGTGTGTGTGTTAAGCATTATTCAAACGTTGCTACATTCTTTGTTTTTATTTCCTATATTTCTGTCATTTATCTCACAGATGCAAAGAAGAAAGATAAAAAAGTGAAAAAGAAGAAACAGCTGAAATTAAAAAAGAAAGCTGGCAAGAAAAAGAAGAGAGCGAGATCTTCTAGCAGCTCTTCTACATCTAGCAGCAGCAGCAGTTCTGACTCTGAATCGGAAGATGAAAAAGTTAAGAAGAAGAAAGAAATAATGAAGAAGAAAAAGGTAAAACATATCACTGCTACAATTTTATTTAGTAGCAGTAGCGCTCCCAGCGAGTGTTCGTCCACGCAAGTAATGTGAGCATTACTGCGGATTTGAAGGGTAAGGGTGCTTGTGAAATTACAGGCAGGCAGGAAAATACAGGCACTTGGATTTTGTCATTTTATGTCTCAAGGTAACGGGAGCGGTGGCAGTGCCCCTCAGATCTTTATAATGTAGCGCTATGAGTGTCACGCAAATGTTACAGACAGGCGTGTCGCTCATCACCAATACAACAATACTTGTTCGTCCCGTCACTTGGTATTATAATAAAATATATCACTTTCTTTTTCAGGACAAGAAGAAAAAGCGCAAACAGTCAACTTCAGAATCGGCCCAAAGCGACGAACTGTTCGACGTCAATATTCTGAACAACATAAAAACGGAGCGACTTACCGACGATGAGAAACACAGGGGAGAACAGTTCTCCCCTCACGTCAAGCATCGCGAGATTATTAATGTTAAGGTAACTTTTTCTTTTTATTTATTTATTTCTTAGACTAAGGTACATTATAATGCACACACTCATAGCCTCGCACTTGGGAAACACTGTATCGCGGGTGTCATGGACACAGACAGGTAGAAAACCATAAATTACACTTAAATTCACGAAATAAATAAATGTAGGCCATAGAAATATTTTTTCCGGCCCGGGAATCGAACCCGAAACCTCTGCGTGGTAGTCCAGCATGGTAACCTTTCAGCCACGGAAGTAGTTATGTCATTATTAATTAAAAATAACAATGAATTGGTAAAAATTATACAATGCTTGAAAAAACAAATAATATACGCGATTTAAATCCGGAAAAATAGTTTAATTTCCTAAATTTATATGTTATTTTACTTTTTACTATAATTACTAACAATCCGTCAAAATCAAACGTAAAAAAGTACTATTTGTTAAAAAAAGCTAACAGTTGTTTTTCATATTCATTAAAATTATTAAACAATCTAATCTCTAAATTTTCATAATGTTAAAGATCTGTAGGTGCGAGGTAAATAACTGGTGGACTATGGACTACATAGTTCACCAAGTAGCTGTTTGGGGACTTTACACGTTTTCCAATGATTATGAACAGTCTTTCACGTGTAGGTTTCGTCACGATCATTGACTTACAAAAGAATGGACGACGGGTCTAATACAAAAACCACGAAAAAAATGTCCCAAGTCAACCTATTTAAACGTAGTGACATGTAAAGGAGTATGAAAGAGCTAAAACGTTGAATTTAAATTGTAATGTCATCGCAGTACTGTCTAATTTTGCTTGCTTCGCTGTCAGTCGAACAAACGAAGACTAAAGCGTGAATGACGCTCTGTATACGATTTTAACGATAAGTTCGGACACTTTTTAGCGCGGACCCGACGTTCATATAATTGTAAGTCAATGGTCACGATGTTTTCCTCTATCGAAAAGTTCGTGGTAAATTTCGGTTACCTATCTGTAGTCCGAAATGACATTTGCCAGAAATAACGTTTGGTCGAAATTTCATAATCTGGAAAGTAATTTTAAGAGGAAAATGTTTTTTCTTTTCAACCTAACTTAACCTAACGTAACCGAACCTAATCGTGTCTTTGCGATAAACATTCAACATATGCTGAAAGAACAACTGTTTCGTTATAATTCGGTTTTGATAGGTTGTGATAGGTTACCGTAAATTTCAAATTAAATTTCGCACATAAATTCAGAGAAACTCAGAGGTACAAGCGCGGATTCAAACCCACGACCCTCTGCTTGAAAGGCAGGATTAATATCCGTTTTTACTGAGTATTTATCCTAAAACGGATAATTATTTTTTTGCGTTTTTTATAATAAAATTAATTAGAATTAATATTTTATTAAATAATTACGTTTTTGCCATTCTTTTATGTAACAGTACAGTTCTACTAACGTTTTTCGAGTCGAGTGGTACAAAAAATTCTATTGACAGAAAGTTATCAAATTAACTGTTGCCCTTGAGCTGACCTATCCTGCGTTAATAAAGTGCGACCCAACTTTATGGTCTTGGGGTCTACTGCGTACTAAATAACGTCATGTTTGGACTTGAAATAGCTTAAGGATTCTCTTTCACATTTACACACAAAATCTATTAATTAAAACACATGATACAAAAAGTTAATGTTTGTAATTGTGTAGGTACACAAAGTATTTTAAAAATATACTTTGTTTTACTAAATATATCTATAATATAAAAATATTTATCCACATTTTTGGATAGATATCGAGTAAAAATGGATATATTTATCATGAGTATTTATTCCAATGATATTTATCCATGACCCATCTCTAAGTATTATGCAATAATTTCAGGAACTACAACAAGACTTTAGTACAAACATCCAAATCAAAAAAGAAAAAGAAGATGAACTGAAAAAACCGGAGATTTCTGAAAGCCAGAGCAGTAATCAATCAGATGCATCTAGTACTAAACCAGTTGAAACTGAACAGAAAAGGATTGAACCGATGGAGAGCGAAGAGACTGAGGACAAGGTAGAGAGTGTAGAGGTAGCTAATACTGAGGTAGATTTGATGAACAGATTCGATTTGAACGACAGCCAGGATTCGACGTACCAGGAAATTGAGAAAGTCCATTCAGCCCCTTTGAAGGTAAGTGTTATTTGTATTACAACAACTGCAAAGGGATTTTTTTCAAGACGATGCAATTCAAGTTCTCCATCAACCGCATAAGAATAAAGTACATAATCGAACAAAAGTCAAAATCTGTGCCTTATTTATAGTCTTTTGTTTTTCGGTGTACTCGGTGTACCCCAAGCAGTTCGGTCCACAAATGTCGGAGTAACCACGTAATATAACACAAAAACAATACAATTGAATTGAAATAAAATCAACTAAGAGTTTTGTCTTAGTTGATTTTGTCAGTATAAGACAAAACATGCTCTTTTTATAATAATATTTCATTCACAAGATTAATAAATGAAAGTTATTTTGTTTTCATATTGGTGTGCCCTTGTTCTACTCCGGCTTGCTATGTGTGCTTGACCGACTAACGGACTGACCATCTTGTGTCACTTGATTATTAGCTTTGGGTTAGTTTCCAAGTTTTTTTTAGGAACCCGAACCACAACGTCAAGACGACTCCCAATGTTCATCCCAAGAGTCGATCTGCAGCAAGGAGGCCTACGAAAAAGACGAGAGCCACCTCCGGCCCTCATCGCAGAACAGTAACTACAGCTTCCGTGACGTCATGGCCAGTCAAGAGGAAAATAAATTTGAGGGCTATGAAAACTATGAAATGTACGAACAGATGGCTATGGAGTATCAGAGCGATGTTGCCAGTCAGGTCAGTTACTGTTAAATATGTCCCATAACTAGTAAAAAAATAGTTGTTTTCTTCTGCACAGTATGGACAGACAGTTCGCTGTGTGAAGCAGAACTCGCGTTAACCCGCACGCTCGTATTAGACAGGTTGTTTCAATAACAAGGACTAGTTTAAGAGTCTATATTACCTGAGCTCGAATTCACATTTTTCCTGAAGTAATATGAGCGGCAGGGACACTTATTTCAGAATTAATTTGTTTCAAATGAAATCAATGTGTAAAGTATTTTATTGAATACAGCTGTTTTCGTGTAAAATTTCCGTTTCCTTTATAACAAGTAGGTCAAACATCGCGACTCCGGAAAGTATTGAAATATGTGCAATGCCATCTAGCGGTATAATGGAAGTAAAGTCCCTAGGACATTCCATATACAATCCACATTTGAAAACATAAAAAAGTTGTTGACATGCGGTGACGTTAAGGAAGGATTTTTATCTTATATATATTTTTAGCATATGCTTTCAGTACTTTAGAACTCTTTTACGCTATTAAAGTTAGGTGATGATGCTCACGAACCACGCTATGGCTTTAACTAGTGTTGAATGAATTTGTATTCTATCGTACGCCGACAGATCTGCGCGGCGGAGGGCTCGAGTGCGGGCGGGTCGCGGCGCATCGAGACGGTGGTGCGCGCGCGCAGCCGCGGTGAGATCAAGTGCGACTGGCGCGCCTCGCAGTCGCTAGACGCTGGCCAGGGGCAGCACCACACGCTGCAGCGGCCATCCAGATGGGGTGAGATACCTCGTCAGTTCTAGCATAGTATGAGACAAGTAGTGTAACTCCATACAAACGTAGCAGCGCGGCTTGTATATGTGCGCGCGCCGCGTACGGACGCAAACATTCGCATAGTCGCCCTTAAAAAATGACGTAATAATGTGTTTATGGCTATTTCCACAGGTGTGCCTCAAATTCAGATTTCGCATATGAAACCATATACTGTTATAACTGAAAATTGTATTTAGTTATCCATTTATAAACGAGAAAATATACATTAGTTTTATTCAGTGTCTTCTCAAATCCACAATTTTGAGTTAAGGTGGGTTTCCACCGGCGAAACGAGATGTGACGAGACGAGAATTGAAATCTTGCCGACCTATTTCCACCAAAAATTGCCGCTAACAGCGATCGCGATCTCATGTGAGCTCGCGCTATGGTTGTGAGAAAACATGTCCCGTAAATTGTTAGTATTTAATATGTTAACGGAAGAAGAATAAAAGGAAAACCGTCTTTTTTTTGTCTGAAATCGTATGTACAACACAATCTCGTGATTGATATTAATAACCATTGCGAGCTCGCGCTTGATCGCGCGAGATTATGCAAGCGCTCGCGGGAAATCGTGTTTCCGTTGCAGAGTATAATACTCTACGGAGACAGGAATACGGTTCAAAATTACATCAACAAATATTTCAATTTTCGCCTCTACAATCCACGTCAATCCAGACCATTTAGTTCGAAGATGAACTAGGAGAGAATTGAAATATTGTCACTCCCATAATGTACTGTACTCCCATAATCGAGGAACAATTCCGCGATGCTGTATAAAAATCGCAATACGTAAATACTATAAATAGTGTATGTGTATTTGCAGAATGTGTCTGCTGATAAATTCTTTGTTCTATATGCAGAGAAATTGGATTACAATTAACAACACACAATCCCCCGTTGATCCACTTCCTATATTTTATCATTTTTAATGTTGTAATGTAAATAAACAAATGTTGTTGACAGGTTTGAAGCCTGGCGAGGTGAACATAGTCTTAACGGGCGGTGAGAGCGCTCCCCCCGCACCGCTACCTCCCCTCCCCGCGCCTGAGCCACCCGTCGAGCGCGTCTACCAGATACAGACCATCGCCAACCGCACCGACAACTCCATTGGGTGAGTAGTTAATTAATATGCTCTTACTGTTACTGGTGGATGAGACAGGGCATTTAACTATATTTTTCATCACACTTGTTCGTAAATAATGTCGTAACATGCAGGCAAAGTCGACCGTAATGTTCTGAAATACGCCCACGGGTATTTTCATTGCATTACCGCCTTATGGCAGAAATGATTTATTTTTTAATTGCATTGTACTTAGAAAATGAAACTATTTTTCCGGATTTAAATCGCGTATCGAATCCGGGAAAATAGTTTCATTTCCTATGTGTAACAATCGCGAAAACCTAAGAACTCGATATGCATTGTACTTCTCAACGTCAAGATTAAGTAGTTTTGATGCTCGAAAAATCTATTTCGCATAAGCTGCATGAAGTATAATATATATCAAAATATACTAAACTTTTGCAATTTAACCATATTTTACTATGTTAGTTTATATATATCATGGCTGCATGCGGTTTTGCCTTTTACAACATTTTAGTTCGAGTTGGAACCTAAACTATTATCTATGGAAGAATAGTTGGCCAGTTGTTTATAAGAAAAAAAAACAAATCCCACTATTTGCAAAATCCTAATTGTTGTACATAAATATCGTTGGTTGTGAAACGATACTTATTTTTCCTGCGTAATTTAATTATGCGATATTTATTTATCTTTGTATTTATTTCCTCGCAATTGTGGTACGGGAATTACGAACATCGACTCCGAAAGCCCTCGGTCTTCGATTTCGGGCTTCTAATAGGGAGTTTCGTTCGTAATACCTTATTTACCGCCTTTAATACACAATGTACTATTGCAAAGCCCATGTCCAGTAGTTCACTGAAGTACTTGGGCCAAAGTATCTAGCTCACTGAAGTACTTGGACCAAAGTCTCGTATAAAAGATCGAACACTTAGAAAAAATTCCTTCGATCCGGCCGGATTCGAACCGGCTTCTCCTAGCAAACCGTGCCAAACGCTATGCCAACTAAGCCACGAACGAACCAGCGGACCTCACGAATTTTTCTATGTCCTTGTTGTCCTTCGCATTTGATTTTGCAACGACTTTTTAGCCGTAGCGCCATGTATGAGAAATGTATGAAAGTGTTTCGTCATCTACATAGTTAGGTTTGCTAGGCACGTCGGTCCGATTACTACCGGATCGAAGGAATTTTTTCTAAGTGTTCGATTGTTGTATGTATAAGTAAGTAAAGTACCGGCACGCTATGATGGCCGTTTTAACAGATTACAATAGTTAGGTTCAATTTGTTATCGAAAAATATAATGTATAAGTTTTAAAAATAGTAATGCAGTATCAATATCCAAAATCCAAAGTCAGCTGAAAACTATATATTATCACACTCACAGTTTATTCTTTTCGAAGTAACGTCAATTCGAAACTGCTTTGTTTTGCATTGAGCTTTGACACGAATTTGCCGGAGGTAGAAGTTGTGCTGGCCAGCGATCCTATGAGTGACGATCATATTAGATTTCATTTTTAAAAATTTCAAATTTCAATAATAATAATAATAACAACGCTCACAATCAACATAGCCCCGCACTAGGGAAACCCTGTGTCGCGGGTGCCATGGACACACACATAGACAACCACAAATTACACCCAAACTCACGAGAGAAATAAATGTAGGCCATACAAATATTTCTACCGGCCGGGAATCGAACCTGGGACCTCTGCGTGGCAGTCCGGCATGGTAACCGTTCGGCCACGGAGGCAGTTAATCATAACAAAGTACAGCAATTAGCCACGGAGGCAGTCAATCATGACAAAGTACAGCAATTAGCTCCTTCAACGTAGTTATGAATTAATACGAAACTTGATGACCGGACAAACGTCAAAACGGCCATCATAGCGTCCTGGTATTGTAGTGGAGTAATTTCACGAAAAATAATTTAATATCATGGTGGTTAAACATTCTGACGTTAAAAAAAATAACTAGCAATATTATTCTGCAGTTACGATGAAGCCTACATGGATATGTACGGGGCATCAGACAGACTCCAATACGGCGACTGCTTCGCGGAACCGATCGAGCAGCCCGAGCAAAGTCATCATGAACCGCGTTCCAGCTCCCTCGATGATAGGATTAACCGCGCTTTGAGAGAGACTGGTGAGTTATCACAATCGAGTCGCGCGTGCAAGCTGAGCTAACACACTATGAATGACGTTTTAGCTCGCTTGATGATATAATCGGTCACGCTTTGAAAGGACAAGTGAGTTAATCATGACTGAGCCGAGCGAGCTAACTGCGCGACGTCAGCAGAAACGATGTTCCAGCTAGCTTGAATTAATAATACTTTTAGGGTCGTATTCTAGAACTCTACTCAATGCTCGAGTCAGGACTTGAGTATGATTCAAAGCACTAGAAATCATACTCAAGTCCTTGCCATTAGGGTCGTATTTCCAGTGCTTGAAATCATACTCAAGTCTGCTCAAATCCTGACTTGAGCATTGAGTAGAGTTCTGGAATGCGACCCTGAGAAAGACTAGCGAGTTTGTCGTTATTGTACTGCGCGAGCAAGACTGATTCAAGGGTACAATCAATTAAGTGTCGAGTCAAGTGAGCTGACTGACCAAAGTATTGACGTAATTGCTTTTAAATTTGGTTGTTTCTTTGACAGTGCTCGGTGAAGTTGCGAAAGAAGCCGAAGGAGACAAAGATGTCCCTGAAAAAGGGATTCTAGTCACGTAAGTAATTTTTTGATTTTATAATATTAAATGACGGGACGAACAAGTCATGCGCCTGATGGTAAGCTGCACGCCTATCCATAACAAGTTGCAGTGCCACTCAGAGCTTTAAATCGCGAAGACCTGAGGGGCACATCCACTGGGTCGTCTCCCTGAGACATAAGTTGACAAGTCCCATGCGCCTGTAATTTCACCAGCACCCTTACCCTTCAAAATCGGAACACAGTAATGCTGACAATACTGCTTGGCGGCAGAAATAGGCAAGGTGGCAGAAATAGGCAAGGTGGCAGTACTATCCTGGATGAACTCTTTCACAATGAGGTCTACTGCTACTAAATAAGTAAATGATAAATTATAGAGAACCTATTTCTTTACATTTTCCACTGTCCAATGTTCAATGTATTTCATGAAATCTGCATTGTCATGAACGAATTTTCGATCAATAACTATGAATATTTCAAGATAGATTAAATTGAAATGTCGTAAGGGGTGCTTTATAGTTATAATTATATAATTTTTATTTTCTTTTTTCTTTTTATTTTATTTCAATTTTAATGTTTATTTTAGTTAATTTTATTGCAATTTAAAAATTTTAATTTGATTTCCTTGTAATATTTCAATTTCCATTATAATTTTTTATTATATTTTATTTTATTACATTTATAAATATTAAACTGTAAACTAACATAGTAGCTAAAGTTCTGTAAAACTAACAAGTGTCTTGAATAAATAACTACTATTATTATTAAAATTTGGATGGTGACT
This sequence comes from Hyposmocoma kahamanoa, assembly GCF_003589595.1. Lineage (NCBI taxonomy): Eukaryota > Metazoa > Arthropoda > Insecta > Lepidoptera > Cosmopterigidae > Hyposmocoma > Hyposmocoma kahamanoa. Next base: position 5,562,331 of record NW_020653743.1, on the reverse strand, counting down.
AAAAAGTCATTTGTGTATAGGTAAAGTCGTATAGTGAATACAACTCTATTCCTTTCACGGTTGAAGCAAGTGTTAATTAACATAAAATGGTCTTGTACAATACAGAAAGGCGTTGTCAGTGGGTGAGTCGGGACGCGGTGTGAAGCGCGTGAGCTTCGCCGACGGGTACAAGCCCGGGCAAGACTCCGACACTGAAGAACCGCCGCTGAAAAAGGTACGTCTTACAGAAACTGTGGTATTCGATTCAACTTTTGTTTTGATTACTCTGGTGTGTGCCGGGTTCGATTCCCGGTAGGACTAATTTGAGAAACAAACTTTTCTAAATTGTAATATTAATTTTATTGAATATCATGCTTTTGCTACTACTATTATATATTTTGTCTTGTCAGGTCGAAGAATTTTTTCTTCGTGTTCAATTTTTGTATTTTTTCTTAATTTTGTTTTGATCTGGGTATTGTAGGTAATGCCCCAAAGTGATTGGTGTTGTTCTGGTACTAATAGTATAGGGAATTTCCTATTTTGAGATTTGTTGATTGGTGTGTTTGTATACTATAATTGTTAACACCCAGTGGAAGTCCAATTGTTTATCAGAATTGGTTAATTATTAATGAAGTTGTGAGTTGAAATACACACTGCGAGTGTACGTCCTCGGCATTGACACGTACGCGACGCCTGCGCAGCGCAAGAAGGTCCGGCGCCTGGGCTGCGCGTGGCCGTGCGCCGCGTCGCACCCCGACCACGTGCCGCTGTGGGACGCGCTGCCCCCGCCCCCGCCCCCGCCCGGCTCCCCGCCGCCCCCGGCCCGCGCTGCGCCGCCGCTGCACCTGCTGCGGCACCACTTCCCGCCGCAGCAATTGTTGCCGCCGCCGCACCATATGCCGCAAAAATTCGGTAAGTTTAGACTATAGTTTCCCTCAGGGGGCGCTGAAGAATCCTATGGCGGTAGGGGCCTCGGAAGCAATTGGAGGGTGTTGACGCTGTCCAGGGGGTGCCGGTGTCATTTGAAAAACCACTACACTAACATAAATATTTTTTTTTTCCCTTGCGATTATTTTTGTGTTAAGTTAATATAAAAAATACATTTTTTTTTCAATTATTGTGGTTTTGGGCGTTGCAATTTTAGTTGAAGTTTTAGTGGAAAGGGCGTTTTACTTACCTCCAACCTATGGCTTAGATTAACTTGTCGTATGTTAAAAGGTCACTAGGTCCCATTTTGCTCAAAAAATGAGTTTTTTCTATTTTCTTTTCATTAGGAAGAAATCCTAAAAAAATTTGTAAGTGTGTAGTGTCCTAAATAATAAAACTGCATTTCGGAAAAGATACAATAACATATATAATAATAACATTATAATAATCCCTTCGCAGGTGAAATTCACAAGGCTACGAGTATTCTGTTCATTGCTTGAGAAATGTGATACATATTTCTATAGAAAAACGACCTCTCGCTTAGGTTTAGTTTTTATTTTGAATTAAAAATGTTTACTCAATAACGTATGTATTATCAGCCATTTATCACTATCATTTTACAGTCCGCTGCTGCTCATATGGAAAGTTATGTATTATGTGAAATATATGCTAAAAGTACCAAATGAATTCGTGTACATCTACTGCTGGACATGTATTTCTTAATATGTAATGTATATCTATATTTTTCGGGTAAATAGCGTATATTTGTTTTTTTTTAAACAAACCAACGGTTCGGGGCATTTACAGATCCCACAGTCACGGCTGATTGAGATTGTAAAGTCATCAATCAGTTATAGTATATCTTATTTTAATGAAAATGGTTAATATTTTTAATTTGCCAAAGAACATAACGAAATAAATCAACAGATTTATTTGAAAAATAAAAAAAAATAAATATACGCGATTTAGAGCAGAAAAAAAAATTGTTTGATTTCCAATGAAATGTATCTGATGGGTAATTTTCAAGTCGGTTTTCTCTACCTAATTTCGGTGACAACTCTAAGCATTTAAATATTCTAGAATATTATCATGAAGTATTACTTAATATTCGAGTGTAGTATTCTGAAATATTATTTGAAATTTCAGGAAGTATACTCGAATACTTGAATAATAAAAATTGTCACTGAAATTACGTCGAGAAAACTAAGCCTGATGCTCTGTTCTTTAAAAGTTTTTATTGAATGTTATTATATGATATTTAATTATTTTAGTGAAATTACTCCACTAGTTGTTACAATGTATGATCTTGTCTCTAGATCCGAACGTGCCACTGCCGGGATTTATGCCGCCGGAACCGCCGCCAGGTCTCATTACGTTTCCCTAGCAGAAGGCCCCCATCAAGCCTCCGCCTTCGCCACCGAAAGATGACGACGACAATTAAAAGTGTTAGTGCGAAACTTAGGATATGGGACCATTCATATACTACGTCGAATAGATGGGGTGAGATGCGTAAAGTATTTTACAGTGTGATGGCGTTCAATTCAATTTTTAGTTTCACTAACAATGGTAGAATAACGGTAGTTGTATAAATAAAAGTTAAGCCGTAAACCGAATTTTCACGGATTAATTGATGAAACCAGAAAGAAGAGTTTCAGCACGATTAATATTAAAATTTTTATTGAATTGATATTCAATTCTTTTTATGTGAAATTACTCCACTAGTTTGTTATAATTATTAACTATTATTTTATTATTTGTATATAATTAGTAACTATTACATGTATATAATTAGTAACTATTATATATCGAGTTCTTAGGTTTTTGCGATTGTTACACATAGGAAATGAAACTATTTTTCCGGATTTAAATCGCGTATATTTGTTTTTTCAAACAAACCGACGTTTCGGGCCCTTTACAGGTCCCATGGTCACGGTTGACCTATTATACATATATGTATGTTATAACTAACGCTTAGTTGGTATAGCTACTGGCACGGTATGCTAGAAGACGTCGGTTCGGTTCCGCCCGGATCGAAGGATTTTTTCTGAGTGTTCGATCATTGTATTAATTTAAAAAATTGTTCACAAAATACATTCAGTTATTATGATATGTTTTTGTTCGATTACCAATAGCGTAACCATTAGAGCGGTTTGCGCATTACGTCGGCTTCGTATCAGGGGTAATAAAGAAAGGTAAAGAAGAAATAACCCCCGTACTCCGTCTTAAACACGACCAAATCAATACAGAATGTCAAGTGTGAAGCGTCATTCGCATCACACTTCTTTTCATTTGATTGTGGATTACTTATTTGACAGTAATGGTTTCGGACGGATGTCAGACGGAGAAAAGGAGTACACCTCCAGTTCCGAATCCGAGAAATAACGGTCCGAAATGTGACGGGGAGCATTCTATCTCTAGGTGTACAAGCGATATATTCATTTCGGACTTAGTGCACAAGCGATATCCGAAGTGGGTCAGAGTTTTCTAAATTTGTAGGTCTCGGATTCGGAACAATACGAATCGGATGCAGTAACTGCATGCTTTTTGTGTCAAATTTTACACGGCGACTACCTAGTCTCGTACTCTGAACAAAACAAAAGATAGCGATCCAATCCTTTCCACTGCTGGAGTATTACGGTTAGTGAAATTACAGGCACATGGAACTTGCCAACTCATGTCTCAGTCACCCGACTGGCGCAGTGGCAGGGCCCGTAAGATCTTTGCAATTAAAAAAAGCTCTTAAGTAACACTGCAACTGTTATGGACAGGTGGTAAGCACCAGGTCCACGACTAGTTCGACCCGTCACATGGTATTATAAAAAAAAATTGTAAGTATTCGTAAAGTATGTAATTATTATTTATAAGCCGTGGTAGCCTAATGGTTTGATCTACCGCCTGTCAAGCAGAGGCCATGTGTTTGAATCCGGCCTCGCACCTCTGAGTTTCTCGGAATTTATATCATCATCAAACTTAAGAGTTATACTCTTGTCGATGGAGGATCTTCCAGTCATCTCTCTTATACGCCAGCTCCTTGACCTCCTTATAATGACACGACACCGGTCTTTTCCTTTATTTGGTCTATGTGGCTGCGCCTAGGTCGACCTCTTCCCCTCTTCCCTTCAATTTTTCCCTTTAAAATGGTCTTCAAGAAGTTGTCGTATCAAATGTCTAATCATTTTCCCGCGTCTATTCTCGATAGTCTTTGGGATCGTTTTTTTCTCGTTTATCATTCTCAATACTTCCTCATTGGAATTTATATACGAAATTTAATTAGAAATTTATCATGAGCTTTTAGATGAAGGAAAACATAATGAAACCTGTATATAAAATAAGGGTCTATGGCCTAAACCCTCGCCAGTGAGGGGACCTGTGTCCAGCTGATTCGTAAAGTAAATCAAAATAACTTTATTGCATAGAAAAGCAATTTAAACTTGAAATTGTCACATTAAAAGATATTTTTGAATTTTCAATGTGTAAATGCGGTAAAACGGTTAGTGGTGATATGTGTTTAAATAATTAATATGATTTTGTTATATTCACTAAATACGTCAAACGGAATTTGTTACGCTTCGGTGGATACCGGGCTAGGGATGCACATTGCTTTATATTATCAAGTGACGGGACGAACAAGTCGGGCGCTTGATGGTGAGCTACACGCCTGACCATAACAGTTGTAGTGCCACTCAGAGCTTAAATTAAAAAGATCTGAGGGGCACTACCACTGCGCCCGTCACCCTGAGACATTACGATTAGATTTTTATGAACATCTATTCAAGTGTATACGATCTAGCGATTTTTTTTGCCGATTCATTTAAAGTAAAGAAATCGATTCAGTATGAAGGGGAAAATCCTGCAGATCGTATTCATAATTGAAATAAAACAGTCTCTTTCCGAACCCCTATTTTATATAAGCCTGCAAGAAAAGCCGTTTGGCAACGTCTAAGTACAATACGTATACAATATTTGGCTAATTTCGCTACTTCTGTGCCATCTGAAAGCCTTTTTTCACTGGCTAGTATCACTTTAAAACGGACTGAAGTCAAAAAGGCTGTAAAAAATATTTTTTTCATCGAAATGAATTTTGAAACGATTTTTATGAGAAATATTTAAGAGGATACGCTCCGATCTGTGGATCGATTCAGAGGCACATAATTCATTACGATTCAAAGCAAAAAATCGTGTATCTCTATACTGGGCCTAATCGTCACCATTCATCACTACGTTATATAATAAAGCAATATTTATTATTGCAAATGAAACCACTGGAGGCCAAAGAACTATGCGAGACGTATTATATGTATGGTCCCTACCTGTGATCGAGTCTCAAGTGAAATCGTTCAGGAAATGGACATTTAATTCTATTATAAATAAGAATATTTTAATAATGTATGTAATTCAAATGACATTGAAAGTTTTTGAAGTGATATCGCATGTTGTTAAGTGTGACTTGACATATTTTTATATGTTAAACTTTGTAAATAAATATTAGATTATTTCAATTTGAGTGTTTTATTGTTTTTCTGGTCACATGAGAAGGATGGATGTTAGTAGATTGTTATTATTATTATTAATAGCCACTGTAGCCCAGTGAGCGAACGGTGGCGTCGCATGCCTTATTTCAGCGTGACCATGGTCGACTAATTCTAAAATTTCGCAACTAGAACCGATTAAATCACGACTTTTTAATGTAATCAGATCTAACCTAGGTGATGTGGTTCTCGAAACTGAGACATGGTGCCGCTGGAATAAGCTTAGTCCAGCGTGGACAGTATTGAACGGCGGACCGACTAAATGTAGTTTTTACGACTAGAACCAACTAAATAGCGACTATTTCTGGCTAGTTTAATTCTAAATACTGCCAGCGTCACGCAATAATAAGGCACGCGTTTGAAGCGGCGAACTGACTATATCTAGGTTAAATGATCACTTTTTGCCTAAGTCGAATATTCAAAAATTCCGACCACGGCCACGCTGGGATGAGGGACGCAGAAAGGACCCTTTCTTTACCGTAGTACCATCAGACATTTCCATTGATGGTACAGAGGCAACTTTTAGGGCGTCCAAAGTATCTTCCTACCTTAGTTCACTTACATGAATTTTCGTATCCGGCAGGATGACTGGATCAAACGAGATATACAAATCAAACCGGGCTCATTATTTACTACCTATTTTGTACTATTTGGTACCTTTATTGCTTATTGGCATATTTTCTACATTAGCGCTAACGGAAATATTAAAGAAATAAAGTGGCCAGCCATTCTGACGTCAGGTTGGCGCGGACCACTTTACGTTTTTCATGGTTCTAGCAGTATAAAATTTACTTTTTTTATTTATATAAAAAAAAGTTATCTATTTAAAACCTAACCTAACCTAAATATACTTTTTTTTCACTGTTTTAGGAAGCTTCTATAAAGTTATTTAAAAAAATAAATATATAAAACCCCTTTGCAAAAGTTGTCTTCTAAAAAGACAGTTTATCTTCGCCGTGTAATTGCTAATATCACTTTTTAGGCGCTTAACTCATTCTAATAACTCACTGGACGATCTCATTGACCTAGCAGTTAGCATTTCGCTAGATAAGGACATACCGGGTTGTGCTGTGGATTCTTTTAAGAATAGGAAATTTTTGTAATTTTATTCTAATATTCATGCAGGGAATTTAGGGATTTCCAATTATTTTGTGCCCAGATTAAAGGATCGAAGCAAGGCGCTTTTTCATTTTAATAAAAAAATATTTTAATAATTACTCAATTTTTCCCGTTGCTCAGTTTCAAGACAATGTTGCCCAAAGCTCCACAGTAGTAATAAATATGACGTGACTAAATTCCGCTTTGAACTTTGGGAAGCACTGTAAAAAAGGTGTGGTAAATAAAACTACAGTGTTAAAAACAATAAAATAGATTTTCATTTATTGTGAGACGAAAAATACAACAATGGGACTTATCACCTAAAACGGTTAGTGGCAGACTGTCGTGTCAAAACAATGTTGTCGGGGCGGGGCGAGGCCGCGAGGCCTCTTCGGCTTGTGGCCTCCGTTCGACCCGCGGCCCCCGCCCGCACCAACACTCCTAATTTATGTCTTTCATTGGGAAACTCGTGGTATAACGAATATCAACGAAAATAGCAATATAATACACAAAACGATATCATGATCTCTCTATTTACTGAAATCATAACTAATTTTATTTAAACATGTGAAGTTTCAATAGTTTCATTTTTAACTAAGTTTTTAAAAAGGCTTTATTGATTCGAAGCTAATACTTAATTACTTACAAGATTGTTTAATAGTTAATAGTTGACGGCGCGGTCCGTCCGCCGTCGCGCGACGGGCGAGGGCGTGAGTCGCGCGCGGTCGGCCGGAGGCGGCTCTGCGTGGAACGGAACGCGCTACGAACGAATCTCACAAATAAATAACAACTCTCAAATACCGCTACTATGAAACGTTCTATACAAAATTGAACATTGCCGATTCACTAAGTCGTTTTGATCTCATTTATTTATTATTATTACTAAAACAAGTGGGCGGCGAGCGGCGGCCGCTCCAGTGCGACTCGCGATGAACAACTCGTCACTAACTCGATTAAGTACATGTCTTACGTTATAAGTTGAAAATGCCACTGCTGCGATCCTACGTCGCCTATGTCTGTGGGGCGCGCGCAAAGCGGCGGCCGTGCACTGCCAAGAGTGACGCTGCCGAGCACGGGCCCCGAATCGCGCGCGCCGCGCCTATTGCTCATAGAGAAAAAATTCCAAAATCAATTCGTTACACCGTAGACTATATTTTGTTTAATAAACTTGAAGTATTTATCAATAATCAATAAGTACATTATAATAATTGAATAATTAGTATTTGTTTTCATAAGAGACTAGCATTACAAATAAATACCTTCAGCTATACAATTTTAATGTTTATTTTCTATTTTAAACATTTCGAAGATGTTTAAAGTGGACTACGTCGGTTTTTACACAAGAATGCAGTAAACGGTTCTTGTGTAGAAACTTTTCAGTTGATGCGTCTACGCTTCGAGATATGACTTAAATGTATACTTAGATTTAGGGGAAAGAGGTCGTAAAAACAAAAAGAAAAGTTATTGAAATTTATAACAAACATCTTAACTAATAGTTCAATAATTTAGTCCAAGTAGAGTGGGCGCGGGCGCGCGCGCGTCGGGTCATGTCGGGCGCGGCGGGCGTGACGTCACCACCGCCGCAGGGGCAGTGGTGACGTCACCACTCGCCGCCGGGCGCTACAAATGAAACAACTTTATACAAAAGGATGAGTGCGCGGCGCGCGCTCGCCCGGACGCCAAGCCATGTCTTTGACGAAAGCAATATAAAACATTTCATTCCGTGTAAGAGATGACACGATGGTATGCGAAAATTTATTTGTTTTACTTTCAAAAACACACGTCCATTCGCTCGTCCTTCCGCTTAAATCTAAAATTAATAATTAGACAATATTTTTTTTATTTGTTCAACAGACGCGCGCGTCACGGCACGCGCGTATAATAATAAAATATTTTCAAAACAATCGAATAATTAAACACACTAGTTAACAATATAACTTATGCTCAAATACACTGGTGGATGTGAGTAGACTAGTGCGCTAGCACCGATGCGTCTCTATACAACAGGTTAGTCTCTCCTCGACCATACTCGAAATCAAATACGAAACTTGATCATCCTCGTTACTCGTTTAAAAATATGATTTTATACACAATCGTTTTAGCTAGATTATAATATAATTAGAGCGATGGCAGCGAAACGGTTGGAGAGCGTCCGAGGTCGCGGTACGACCGCGGCGCGGCGGCGGCGCGGCCGCTAAGGTAATACTGACATTACGCTAAATTATTGCATTGTGAGCGGGCGGCGGCGGCGCGGGCGGCGGCGGCCGTTACACCGCCGTCTCGGTGTGGCTGTGGCTGGACAGGCGCTCCACGTCGATGTCGTGCGGCGCCAGCGCGTCGCGGCCCGCGTCGGCGTAGTCGATGCTCGACGAGTGCGAGAACCGCTTCGACAGCGCCGTCTGCTTGCGCAGCGCCTCGGCCAGAGCCGCGTCCGCCAGCGACCCGCGCGAGTCCAGGCCCTGCCGGAACGCGTTCACCACGCGGATCTGCCACACACCAGCGCACACGTTAGACATCCGCACGCACCACGTCATCGTGGGAGAATTCGTGACACTCTGACTGTTAACTTGTTGCCATTAATATGCCAGATGTAGGAGGATTTCGACCCGTAGCTCAGTTGGTAAGAGCAACGTTACGGTGCAGTAAGGTCGGGGGTTCAAATAACTACGCTTAGCGTAACTTCAGAATAGAATTATGACATTATTGGAATGAATATTTTTTGTTTTGAACTACAGAGAAAACATTTAATTTGAAAGAAGTCAGAGCGCCACAAATACTCTAGAAATCGATGGTGAATTTCGATGTGAATTGAATTATTGAACATGTATGAACATAAATAGAAGCACACCGAGCCATAAAAAAGAGGCGAGAAAGCGGTAGGTAAATTTAAAATTCCAGTCACAGAAGGTCCTCGGGTACAATACAGCCTCCGGCATGTGCCGAGTGCACGTCAAAAGCACGCGAGTACTGTGACGCAGACTTAGCATGTCCACATCGAAAACCAAAGAAGTACCAAATACACAAACCAACTTGTCCCTCTATAATCATAAGAATTAACATCTCAAGTTCAACATACGTAACTGTGTACAAAGTTGATTGGCGTACTTGAAAGCAATTTCTTTGACGTGTTATTTCCTGTTGAAGACGGTCGACGTGAGCCCGCAAACGCGAGGCATGCCATGCAGTGTTGACCGTGGTGACGCACTAATGCACGACTGCACCACCCAGTTTCTCCATACATTTAGCACTCTTGGATGCAAGTGAAGTGTATGGCAAGCTAATGTAGAATAGTCGTGTAATAGTCGAGTTAGGAATCACACAATTTGTTTCTCTGAATACAGACATGTTCGAGTTTGTGCCAATTCGTGTTTGTGTGGGGTCCTTGGTGGTCACGGGACTGTACATACTTACGTTTTTTGAGGAAACGACTTTTTAACAGCATGCATCTCCGTAACAAAACGTTTTTTATAAAGACCTTTGTGTGTACGTTCTTCTGATACTGTTAAGTCGTTTTCTGGTAAAAACGGAACTAGACAGGTGAAAACGTGACTTACTTAGGTCGTGCTACGAATCGGACCTTTTGCGCCCCGACAACAGGCATATCGAATGACGCAGAGATAAATATACATTCTGCACTAATATACCATTTTTAAACGGTCCAACACAATTTATTCACTTTAAATGGCAGATAATTTACATCTACCTATTCTATTTATTGAATTGAAATCACATTTATAATGTATATTTTAAAAAATTCGCAGAAAGTATACTAAATATCTCTTACATCTTTTTACAAGGGCCACCTGCGGTGACGCACCTAGGTTTAACATGCATCTCTGTGGCTGTATTTACCCTGTCTACGCGAAGCCTACGACACTAACGGTCTATGCGGGAAGCAACATTGATTTTCCTACCCGATGTTGAAGCCAGAGTACAGAAAGCTCTATTACCCACTCTCAGTTACATTTGCCCTTTCATATTAAATTTTAAACCGAAATTATATAAAACTTTGAATTCTATTAAATGAAAATAATCTAATAAATAATAATAATATGTGTGTACTTCATAAGAAAAGCTTAATTAATTCCGGCTTAAAACAATTTGAGAATCTACCAAAGTTAAAATCGATTTGGTTCCTTTAACCTATTAGACATTGCAGCGCTAACCGACGAATACAATTTCATAGAAAAATTTGTCTAAAAGCCAAATTTCAAAAGGATAACGATATATTATCGAAAATATGATAATTCTCTTTAAAAGCTATGACGAATCCCTGGCGTTGATGTATTTTGACCCCCACGAATCAAAGTGCATATGTGTGGCAACAAATAAGTACTACAATGCTTATGGTATGATGCAAACGGAAATATTAAAGCCTTTCTAAGGAGGTATTCTCTAATAAATTACGCGCTCATCAACTATAACTACTTTGCCTTGAACGAATTAACTGTTTAAACAAGACTAACTTTAAGTTTGCAGCAGTCTGCTCGAAACTAGTGGTTATGTTCAAAGTTACTTTTTAAGGTTCAAGCACGTTTTTGAACATTAATAGATAAGAGTCAATTCGTCTATAATTTGGGACCATGTTTAGCAGAAGCGTAGAACAATAAAACGTTTTTAAACATCCACGTATTGTTACTTTTATAATAAATACATTGAATCCATGATCCAATTATCAAATCCGCTAAGAACATTTCATAACTTTGAAAACAAGTCACTATTTTCATTAACTAAAAAGCTCTATACCACTACTCAGTTCCTGCCTGTCTTGCGATCTCACTTGTTTCAGATTCCTTGTTGTCCAATATTCCTACATTCCCCAGAACTAGCCCCAATGCATTCAGAACACTGTTACATTATCTTTACTTTAGAGTTGAAACATACTTCAAAAAATACAATATATACAAAAATATTAACTTAGGATACTCTTTAATATTTTTGTATATGTATATTCAATATAATTCTCCTAAGACTCCATATTTAGTAATTCTACAATCAATAACAAAATTGTGCAATAATATTGGGGTACACAAGTGTCAATGACAACTCAAGCCGCAGAAAATTCTGGAACTTTCTGTAAATTTTGGATTTTTTTTTCATATTCATGCTAAGCTTGCGTCATGAATACTCCCTACTATTATTGCAGAATTTTGAACATCCAAAAACGGATGTATAGTTTTCGCCAGCAAAAGGGAAAACTATGCCATCAAAACAGTGAAAACTGGACAACAATCTTCCATGTACATTTAAAAATACGTCAAAGAAATGTATGAAAACAGCGCATGCGTCAGGATCCATGCGAATGATCAAATAAGCATGCAGGTAACACTGACCCATCAATTCCACACCACCTGTACAGGGTCAAATCTTACTTCTAAAAACATAGGTATATACATATGTACATCTAAAACAATTACAATATTTACAACACAGTGCATGTACATATAAGAGGTAGTGAAACTAAATGGTCAGCGTTAACAAAGACGAGAGCAAGTGGGAACAGTTAATACACAGTTGTAGGTATAGATAGAGTACAGTTGGTGAAACGTATAAAAACAAATTAAACAAAAAATTAGTTAAACAAACAAGACGTGGAATGATACAGGCTTGTTCGTTATCTTACAGCTTGATCGGTAGATGTCTTGCTGTACGGCACCGGTATCAAGCGTTCTTGTAACTCGCCACCTATGACCTTCCGTGTGCAATGGGGTATTCATGGAAAAAAAAATAAAAACGAGGATATGAAGTAAAGAGTCACAACACGAAGAGGCAGGGCGACGCCGGGGGCGCGCTCCGCGGAAACAGGAGCTATACATATAGTACGGCGGTGCTCTGGATCGAATGCTACTCTACATAAGTCAAATTCATTTCATTCAAACTCAAAAAGTGTTTATACTGTGAATAATTTATTACTCATATTCTATAGAATTGCGTTATACACCGAAATCAAGGAAGTCTTATTACGAGAATAGCATTCGATACCATTAGCCAGTGAATATTTTCACAAACAAGAGTGTATATCAGAAAGTACAGAAATATATCAGGAACCGTCCGAAGCAGTGACTCGCGAAGCGATGAACAGATTGTAGGAAGAAGATACCAAATAAATACAGGTCCAAACAAAATATATAACGCAGGGTTCGTCCTAGTACCTTAAGAAGCACATTCATGGGGTGTGCACTTAATTCTAGGTTCATATTAAAAAAAAAACATTTACAAATTTCCATCCAGGGCTCCGTTACATTCGTTTCAGGAAATAAATCTTCCAAATCAAACGTACATGATAAACAACTAAACTTAACTTAAAATACACAATAAAAACATGACATCAAACATTTAGAATCCAGTGAAGTACGTGACATAGTTTTTTTTATAATTTTGTTTTTGTGCCTGTGTTCGTGTGTGTGTCTACGAGGTGTCCCCCGTGTGTGTATTCCATGCGAGCGAATCTATTGAAGCACACATAAAACGTTATTATACCGTCGAGTCGCTCACATACCAGATAATAAACTCTAAACGTCAACCTCCTATATTCAATCTAAGCTACATCTAATAACTATATACATAAGCGCTATGAAACATCGTGAGAGCAAATAAATATGATTTATTTTATTTTTTTATTTTATTTGTCATTTATTTATACCCCGTACCTATTATATACACTTTTATCAGAGCGTGGGGGTTTAGAAGCTTTATACAAATTCAATCTATACATCTATATACAATTTTACAAGTCAGTGCATACATGTATATATACATATATGCAGAGGCAGTTGTATTATATACATGCTGTGATTTCTAGTACGTCTCTACTGGCTAAGGCTAGTGTAAGGCCTATTATCTACCCAATCAGAGCCGACAGCTGTGTTTCAGCAACCAATAGTTTTTCGTTTGACAATGTGGCATAGAGGTGTCTACAAAACACTATTGGCCGACGAAACACAGCCCATCTGTATAATTTTCACGTCAGTTTTCTCTACCTAATTTCGGTGGCAATTAATTTTAAAATTTAAATATTCCAAATGTAGTAACCTCGATAATATACTGGAATACTTAAATAATAAAAATTTGCCACTGAAATTGCGTAGAGTGAAACTAACCTGAGAATTACCCATCTCCATTACGCTTCGGTAGAGAATGGACCTAAGCGGCTGGCGGCGAGCGAAGCAAGCGTTCTAACATCGAGGGCCGCACGACACGACATACGAACGACAATGATGGCCTGGGTACAACACTCCCCACGAGGGCCGAGTTACCTTAACAAGTCCAGACTCCGCGCCGTGCCAGTCAGGTGAAATAAAAGTTACTTTGGAGTAGATACTTTATTACTAAACTTTAATAAGAGACAAGCAAGTAACCAACAGAGTACTATTTTAGGACCGGAGCAAGAAAATCATGCTTCATTATGGTTTTAATTACTTTTAAGTTCCACTATTATTCGGCGTGTCCGAAACCACTATAAGCGTAATTTAAAAAAATTACTTTTTTTAATATTAATAACTAATTTTTTTTGGTGTACACCAAGACACGACTTTAACCTTCAAAGTGTTTAGTAATCATATTTTATGTATATTAATCTAAACCTTAACATTTAAGTAGCAGGCAACTTTTTAAAACTACACGAAGTGCATTTAACGATGAAATTTAGGAATCAGTACATATTATTAGTATATATTCAATAATAGATGCTATTACTTAACTTATAAAGGAAATATGATCACTATTCCATAAAACATATTTGAAAGATAATTAAATTTGCTTGAAATTACCTAAAAGTTTTAAATTTTGAACTAAAAGAGATAAAGAAAATAAATATTGGAAGACAGAGTACAAGATAGGTGTGTAAGTGTGTAAAGATTAGTATACAAGTAGCAATATATAAAATCCCCCAAATTAAACATAGAATTGGTAGGCTTTATATATCACCGAAGTTCTGTAAGACAAAGATATTAAGTAGGTATATAATAATAGACTCTAAATTATATGTTCATTCAGTCGCCTTATTTAAATCCATGCATCCAGTGTTTGTCTATTTTGAATTGTCAAAAACGTTCTCAGAAATATAGGTTAACCATAATATCATGGAATAGCTTATGTATACTACTAAAAACAAAATGGGGTTCCATTGTCTAAATTTAGTCTAATGATTAAGAATGGGTACCATTTGTTACAACTCATCAAATTCTAGAATATTCAATAAGTTCTTTACGATGATACAAAAGGGTCAAAGAATACTATGGCATATTAAATGTCAATGTAACTTAACAATTTATCCCAAAAATAATATTTCAATTCAGTATGAAAATTCGAATTTTGGAATAATATTTTTGTTTGGCTATGGACGTTAAGTATCATCTACAAACACTATTATGTCCTAAACTATTATTGGACCCGATTGTAGCACCTTGTATGTGCAAAATATCTTCATGCCTTTTATTACCAATTTGTCGATAAAATTAAAAATAGTTTTTGGTTTTGACTAGCGTAGTATCTCTCTGTTGTCGGTAAAAGAAAGCTTTAAAGCTCTCCATGAGGTTACGGTCAACCCATGCTACAGAAACTAGGTTTATGTTATCTATGGTAAGTGTCCGTAAAGTTGGTACAAAATAAAAATCAAATTGTGAGTAGTTGTGGTTCACATTCAAGGGGAAACTCCACAAACTACGGGGTAACATCACGAGCTAAACATTCAGAGTTAAAAATAATATCTAGTTAATATAAATCAATAAACATTGAAAAACTCATGTCACCATGTTGACACATCTAATACGCATTCCTAAAAAAAACAATAACAAGCAAATTTAATAATCATACCATTTCAAACGTTTATATAAAAGCACTTTGAATAGCACAATGTGAATTTGTTTTTTTTTTATTTATTTATTATAAAAAATGGCACATGAATTTTACCGTATTATATAATTTTAAAATTTAATACAACACATAACATTAGTATATTTATTACAAAAAGATGAATTCATGAATTTCCTATTTACAAAAAAAATCAAACTTCAAATATATCTTTGGTAAAAAAATAAATAAATCAGAAAACTTTTTTGTATTCGGTATATAAACAGATCTTTTTAAGTTACCTATATATCCAATCTAAATAATGGTGCACCATAGTTATAACTATTAAATATATTTTGCGCGTTCACTAAACTTTTTTCTTAATCTAGAACTTTTAGTAAACATTAAATCAATCTTAAACTATCTACTGCATTTACATTTTAAAGAGATTTTTAGAAATGTTTTATTATTTATTATATTTTGAAAATTTTAGCAAAAATCCAGGGCGAATATATTTAACGAATATTATTTTTTATATATTTTTTTTATACTTAATATATGGTTTTAAATGGCAGTAGTATTTTGTTTCCATCAGTTTTAAAATTATGTTTTTAGAATTTTGAAATGTCACTAATAAGTTGTCGATTTTAGGGTTAAATTTTGAATATTTTAGTGAAAGTAGATGATTTTATTGTATTAGTAGTTGTTAATGGTTAGTTGGGGATTTTAATCATCGCTTTGATGCGATACGGGGCTGAGCGCGGGAATGGAGCTGCCGCCGGATTGCACGCTGATCCTCCGGTGCTCCGCCAAATAATTATTGACAAATATCCTGCGGCCGGCCAAAATGTCCGCCTTTTGCTGCAAACAACACGACGTGACGCATCAGTCTCAACTGTAGTGACTAATGCACGGGAACTGTGTACCTGCGTCACGCGATCACGTGCTACTACCGACCAGTTAACACTGGCCAGATTCAACGGCCAATCAAAAAAAGTGGGACAGGGGCGTTGGCATTCCAAAACCAAAACGTTTGTAATTTAATTCGATAAATTAAAAAAAAATGAACTTTTGGATTTAGAACACCACTACTAGAAGTGAAGAAATAGCTAGTAGAAAATGTTAAAATTGTTAGTAAGCAGATTCCGTCAGTTGTGCCTAACTTCTAGGAGTAGGGGGCATTCACACTAGCTGGGGCGGGGCAATCGAGGGCATCCAATAGCAAGTACTAAATATATAAAGAAAAGAAATAAAATAGGAATCAATTACCGTGTCGGAAGCTACTACTACGCAGAAAGATGTCAAAAATCCGGTATGTGAGCTACTTCGCGGACGATGATGCGCTTTTACATTGCAATTTTCAACGTGATTCGAGATTGCTGTGAGATTATTTTCGGGTAAATAAAATATCCGCAAATCTAATAAATACTTTTATTAAAATGAGTTTTTAATATTAAACTGGTTGTTTATAATAACGCCGGTTAAGTATGTATGTTAGACAATAAACAAATGGTAATCGTTACAACTCAAAATAAACTAAAAGTTTACGAAACCAACTTAAAATAAGTACATACACAACCGATGGTAATAAAAAATAAGTGAACCTTTTGTTTTAATTAATTATTTTGTTGAGATGATTTAACGATACCTAATTTTCTAGTTTTGGTGTATAGTGGAGTTTATATATTTTATTTATTTTTAAAAATCTCTGCTTAAATTACTGAATTAGAAGTTTGGTGAGTTGTAATATAAAGTAATAATTTTAGTGAAGGCATATAACATATTAGACATATTAACATTTCAAAATTCGGATAATCAACCCTTCAACGAGAATCTGATAATACCGAGACAAAACTAAGTTTAGTCATTACATTAAAGAAATATTATCAGAAGCTCTGCACCAAACATCTATTAAAAAAAAGAAAATACAAATTGTGCATACTCACAGACATCGTATACATGCATACACTGTAACATAAGCATGATCACACACTTAAATGCGAAGCAAAAAAAATAAAAAACAAAAATAAGGACAACATTTGTACCAAAAAATATACAGTTTTCTCTCATCTACACAGTACTTACAATCTAAACGTTGAAGCCGTCATTTTGTAACGCGTTGCTTCACAAAATGGCCGCCAATGTTCTCACCTTACTAGGTGGTCGTGAAATCTACGTTGACTTATTGAACCAGATAAGTAAATAATTTTTGATGTTAAAATATATTTGTAAGATGGAATAATTCGTAGGTTCAATAAGTCAAGTGGCGTGACGACGACGGGCAGCCAACGTGCAGTACACGTAACCCATGCTCTAATAATAACACTGTATTTACTCGTTTGTGTACCTACATTGACGTGAGCTCGACGACCTTATACTTACATTACAAACACTCCCTACGCGAGTCAGACCTACACTTACCGTCAACATCTGAAAAGAGCGATTTTTCTAAAACTGGGCGGCCCCCACCATAACTATTCGAGTGGCGAAAGAAAATGCTATTGGAATTTGCTTGAAAATTTATTGTAAATAGATCTCGTAACATTCGCAAAACCAAGTTTAAAGGATATACAATATATGTTAGAGCTCTCATCTGCCGATTGTTGCCGTCAGCTGTCTCATTCATATTAAACTTTAGGTAGCCGTATACATTTATAATTATCATATAAGTTAATTAAAATAATCATATAAGTATTTAGAATAATAATATTTTTCTATAATATTATGTAGATTCTTAGAGGCAGATCTGAATAGAAAAATTATAAATATTCGATATATGCGTAGATCTAAATGCTTCCCAGTCCAAAGTTAGAATCAGGGTACAAGTGGTCCCAAAATTTACTATGAAACAAAACACACAAGCTGCCGAGCGCAGTTCTTAGATCTCAATATAATTGTTGCCAATTTCGATAACAACTACCTACTAATAGAAGCTAGTGAGAGATGAAAATTCAAAAAGTATCTCTTCAGTAAAACTTTAAGTCTAACGATTAAAAAGTTATAATTTTTAAAGGAGAATTTTAATATTTCTTTTATTATAATAGCTATACAAAATATCACTGCTCCGATATACATATAGACGTCAAAGAAATTTAACTTATGTACAAATACCGTCTCTAAAATAGCAGTGTTCATTTTTAATGACTGGCAGACAAAGTCGGTCGTAATAAATATAACCTACGTATGAAAGGGGTCCCGGCACTAAGATATGCGCAATCGTCAACTAGTTAAATACTCAAAACACCTCTATCTGAACATTATCGTACAATATAAATCGAAACGTACAGTGGCGCCGAGGCGCGTAACAGGCACAATTCGGTATAAGAGCCTATCGGATCGCTAACTTTCTACTGCTTTATTGCTATCGACTACCTAGTTCTAAAAATTCAACAATTAATAAAAAACCTTAACGTACTAGTTTAAGACTCGAAACGCGACAAATCGTCGTTAAAGCATAAGTGTGAATCGAAGCGGAAAATCGAGAGTCGTCGCGGCGACGCGGTTAAGTACGAACGGTTCGTCGGGTCCGCGGAAACAAACTGAACAAAAGAGAAGGCGTCGGGCGGTCAGGGTGCGCGGTCGTGGGGCGGCCGGACCGGGCCGCGGGGTCAGAATATGGTGGTCTCGGTGCGCGACGCGGCGGGCACGTCATCGGCGTCAATGTAGGCGATGTCGGGCGGCGGCGCGCGCAGGCGCGAGCGAAGGCCCGCCGCCGAGTGCGCCGACAGCCGCTCCTCCAGGTCCTCCAGCGTCGACTTGAAGGCGCGCACCACGCGCAGCTGCAACCAAACCAAGCTGCACCGCCGCCCTCCCGACCCTCCCGCGCCCGCCGGCCGCACTCGCACGCACTATCGCCACCGATATACAAAAGAGTGTGGTGTGGATGTTCTTGTTAGCTCGCCACGACTATGGCTGTATTCAGAGTTTCGCTACGTTGTGGGACTTAGGACTATGCGTGTCTAACATGCAGCTAGTCGAGAGACCCGTGCGAGGTGGCTACGCCGCCAAGAGACCGGTGCTGCGGGTGGGAGCCATGCTCGCGCGGCATAACAAAAATAAGTATCTAAAAAGGTGCCAGCGAAAACGGTAAAAAACGGGGCCTCGATGTGGGGTCCTCTAGATGACATCACAAAGCGGGACGATGATAGAGTAGGGTTGACGATGAGCGTGACGAAACATCGAATGTCGAGGAGAAGTCGACGAGTGGAGACAGGGTGCGACAGTCGAGACGGTGCCAGGGACAGAGCGGGGCTACAGCCGACACGTGGATGCAAACAGACCAGAAAACAGAACAGAACTAATCAGGCGCTATCGGTAACTCGCAGACACTCTTTCTAGGAAGGAGAAGTGATCATGATGCTACGCACTCAACTCTCACTCCAACGAGCTATGTATGAAAACTACGATACGTCTAGTCGCCTATTGCGTAACGTCGTCATTCCTGACTTCGTGTCGTCCGAATGATGACGCGACGAGGATGGTGGCTCCGGCGCGTTCGCAGCACACACGTGAGCCGAGAGTCGGAGTGTCGGTGAGCCGGCCGGCAGCGATGAGTGAGGTCGGCTATCTAAGGCTAGGCTAGGTGGCTAGTGTGGTGTACCGTGAGCGTCCGATGCAGGCAGCGCGCCGCCAGCCGCCTGGGCCGCCACTACACCTCGGTCTCCAGCACGGGCCGCTGCCAACAACACCGCTCTACGCCCGCGGCGCCCGCGCCCGCGCAAGCTGCGCCGCCCAGCTCCACGCCCCATTCGACACCGTCCTACGTTAACGCCTAGCTTAGACTCTCGACAGATATGGGACACGAGGGGCCTCACCGGAGGGTTCGACGAGGGCGGTCGGACTCCAAAGGACGACTGTGGACTCGAAGAGGAAGTTCTCGGAAGACAGAAAGGCGATTTTCGGTTTCGAATGAGGCGTCTTCGGGGTATACAAAAGTCAGGTAATAAAATGCAAGTTTGATTCTATCTAGGTATTCTTCTAGTACAATGCACCAGAGAAAGAGATAAGGTGGTTGGAAAGGAATAGGACGACGGCCTACAAATCCGATCGTCAAAGGGTATGCTGTTCAAGATGCATTCCTACGTTCATCGGTCAGTCAAGGAGGAAGATACTGAGGACCATGCTACTGTGAAAGGATTCGTATCTGTATACACTCGCTAGGACGATTGGGGACGACTACGGGTTCTTAGGAGATCGAAAAACAAATAGAAGCTGATAGGAAACAGTCCTGGATTCGAACTATAGGACAGCGAGTAATTTAATCGATTGACGTCATCATTAACTAGAGGACAGGTTTAATAAAAACTCTAGTCAGAAGCATATATTGTTTCTACACCAATAACATACAAAGCGTGAACCTGAATATAATAAACAAAATGGATACGAAGCTGAAAATACATAATATTAAATACTCGACGAACTACGAAAATATTGATTTTTGAAAAAATATTCAAATGTAATTACATTGTAAATACTACTTTCTGGCTTTATAGTGTAAAATTCACTCTACACACACCAAGCAGTTTCTTTTTAAAAGAAAACTATATTTTTTTTAGTTTAAAACAACATTGGAATTATATAAACAACAAGAACTTTAAATTTCAAATTTCGCAACAAAATTGATGACGTCAATATGGGACATGGCGTTAAAAGGTAAGAAAAAACGAATAAAAACGGTAAGCATATCCCATATCTGTCTCAACTGAGCTCAACAAGCAGGCCAACACGGAAAAAGATCCTCTGTGTAGAAAAAAGTAAGAAAAAAGGAACGGAATTCTTGTGTTTATCGTGTACTTTGATGCGTGTTATGTTGGCCACACGGCCAGTGTCACGTGATACGAATATGAATTTGAAGTGCCAACTGAAAAAAACGAACTTAAAAAAAATGGAGACACAGGTATGGGGAAACTCGAGGCCGCTACCCTGAAGACTGGCTACACTACACCTAAACAACGAAGGGAAGACAATGCGTGAAAGGTCGAGGGAACTAACGACACCGGAACCTAGTTTAAATGCCACAGCTTCGTATGCGGCTTTCAAAGTTTTATGATTGTTTTTTTTAATACGAGCGAGATGTTTTTATAATTATTTATCGATGTTTTTTAAAGTTCAAATTCCATATGCCTCTATGGTGGTGGCTCGCGGTACATTTATACACATGTGACATTAAGGGATACTTATACTAAACATCTACCATGCCAAGTTATATGTGTTATTACTACGGGAGCCAAGGAAGTACAACAATATAGAATTTAGTTTTTTCTGATTTTTACAATTGTGTAAATATCTTTGTAAATGTATGGATGTCATACAGGATGTAACGCAAAATTTCAGCGGGTGATCGTACCTGTGCCAAAAAATACTTTAGCAAAAAATATTTTATTTTTATGGTAATTTTTTTTCTAATAAGTACGATCCGTGCTGATAAACATTCGGACTTTTTTGTTTTCCTTTCTTTTGTTACACCCTGTATAAATAGCAACCTGACAAGGTAAAAAATAATAATACTTTAATTGAAATATATGTAGATTCAAATAAATAATAAAATAGATACATAATTGAAAAAAGAAACGAAACAAAATGAAAATTATACTTGTCACCAAATAATAAGAATTAAAAAAATAAAATGAAATATTTTCACAATCGTATTTTCACTGTTAATAAGCAATACAGAATCACTTGAGTTACCGATTACAATATTAATTATATAAATTTCGTTATCATAATAATGTTATTGTTTCTACATACTATACTCACCGGTTTAGCTGTCTTCTATGTTATTTAACCACTATATACATTACATAATATGGACACTACATCAAGCCTAATATACCTAAAAACGCAAAATAACCACATAGCAAACGCAACTAGGGATGGAAACTCCAGTTTGACGCTTTGGCCCACCTGACAACACACCCGGACAACCTCTCTAAAGGACAACATTCACAACAAAACAAAAACAAATCAAAAACAAACAAAAAACACTGACAACACAACAGCAAAGGAAAGAAGGTCCACCGAACATCGGTTAAAGTCATATGTTAGTCGCGAGCACTCAGCATGCTCTCGCTACGAACTCACTCGAATTGATTATTTATTTATTCATTTGTTTTATAAGAAATATCCACTCCACACTCAAATAAATCAACGTTCCATTTTAACAGCAGTAACTGAACAAAAAGATTTTTATTTATAAAATAAAAATAATTAAACAAACATATGGGACAATAGAAAAAGTGACCATGTTACTGCTAATTTGATATCGGTAACGCTTGTTAGTGGTACGCCGTGCGGCCTCGCCTTGGGTACTTGTAGGTACGTATGGCGTCCAGTCATTTAAACGCCCAACTTTGTACTATGTCACTGTGGCCACGATGAATCTCGAGATTAATTATAAATACATTGTCTCCATTGAAAAGTATTAGTAATTGTCACTATTCTCAATAAAGCAGCAATGTACAGTGCAATTGGAAATCGATTTTCTTTCGGGTCGCAGTGATGTAGTACAGAAAGGACCTGGGCATGGGTTGCTGGGATCAGTAGCGAGGATGTATCGGGTTGGCGTTTCACAAGCAAAAAAAAACACTATTTAAAAAATTAAAATAAACAAAAACAAAAAAAATAGTAAAAATAAATCAAACAGTCAGTATGACT
>NW_020653743.1:5528608-5539345 GCF_003589595.1 Hyposmocoma kahamanoa | reverse complement strand
TTTAGAGTAACACAATTTTGTATATAAAATTAGTGACCGAACAATGTACTACTTCATTAATGGGCCAAAAATAATATAGCATTCTACTATTATTATCTTGTAAAGTGTTTCTCTGTGTAGGTATAAAACAAAACGTTCGAACGAGAACAGAAGTATAGGAGAAATGAAATGATAAATACGAGATAAAAGGAAAAATGAAACAGAACAAAAGATAAACAAAAAATAAACGGAACAGTTTAAAAAAAATGTAAGATTGAATCAATCGTCGGATTTACTTGTGTCTTTATTTTGACATTTTAAAATTTCGAATAGTGATTTTTCCGGCTTACTGTATCAAAATTAAAATGTGTAAACATAAATGGACGGCGTCGCTATTTCTATGACGATATAACTCTATAATGGATGCATT
Source organism: Hyposmocoma kahamanoa (assembly GCF_003589595.1). Taxonomy (NCBI): domain Eukaryota; kingdom Metazoa; phylum Arthropoda; class Insecta; order Lepidoptera; family Cosmopterigidae; genus Hyposmocoma; species Hyposmocoma kahamanoa. The sequence goes on along the minus strand of NW_020653743.1, from coordinate 5,538,936 downwards.
GTTTTGAAAATGGTGGTATTATTCGTTTTTGTATGCATAAATAGTAAAAGTATAGATATAAACGGACAATAATATCGGTAACTTAGCGTTAGGATGCCCAAGGTATCCGCAGTGTTGACCTGTTGATTTTGCTGTATATACTTTTATAATATAGCTGTAAACTCAAAACTTATCCCTCTTTCGAATTATACACACGAACAATGATTTCTGCCACTCCTATCACTTTTTTCATTACTTTTTATATATTAACGTAAATATATAATCGTTTATAAAGTTTCATATTTGTTACTGCATTCTTTTTCCAAATATAGTAACAAACAATTCCCGTACAACAACATATACCATAGTATGACATCTGGAAATAAAATATGTCTAAGTTTTACAGAATTTTGGATGTCATTGTATGATATGAAAAGCTCACAGCCTAACGCAAACAAAACTTCAAAAAGAAGGATTTTTATATTTAATAAATTTGTATACATCTGAACAATGTAGACAAAGTTTGTATTGGGCCGTATGCTTTAAATAATAGCTAATAAACAAAAGTCGTTTTCTGGTATTTTTTTAGAAAATTAAAACAAAAAAAGCTTTATTATCATTTTAACAATATACGCTGCTTTGGATATATAATATAAAAATATATTTTAGTTTTTTTATTTATTTAAAAGTAGCTCATAAAAATCTTGATTATTTAATAACATGGTAGTCGACTGTTCTTCATTAGCTTATTTATTAAAAATTCATATCTGTCATACCTGAATAAATTATATTATAATTATTTTTATTTTTCTTAATGCCAGATTTGAATTTCAAACTTAAGTGTGTCTGTCCAAAGAGTCCGTATATGTTTTTCTAGTGAAACAAAAAACATAATAATCCCAAATACAACCCTTTTAAAGGTCTGATTTAGCCCTTTTTTAAATGCATTTCAGACCCTTTGCACTCAAAATCGAAAGATTAATTAGACAAAACAATCCTGTGGAAGAATAAGTTGGGTATTATTAATTTTAGATTTCAAACCGTGTTTCAAACTCCCTTGTGTATTATTATATTTTGAGTTAAAAGATGTTTACCCATAACCTGAAAATATCTATAAATAAACAAATTACCTTTAGAAATATGGTTAATCATTAATCTTGATTCCTACTTCACGTCGCGGCTCTTCAATTTTAATCTAAAATTACAACAAGTGTGTATACATTTAAAAAAAACTACAAGTTCTTGACAACTGCTGCGTTTTATGTTATCTTTTACATGTAATTTGTAAGTTTTGTCAACTATATTCTACATACCCATTTGTTTTCTTATATAAGGAATAAATTATTAGACGCCAAATGATACAGTATGTAAGGTTTTGTTTCTAGCAAATCGTATTACTTCTACACACACGTTTTACAGCGAACCCAACTTATCCATCCCCTAAACTGATGACACACACCCCCGATAAACGATAGCGGTATTTTAAGAAGGATAAACTTAGTGCGTACCTGTGTTTGCAGCCGCGTGAGGCCTCTGATCCACAGGATCTGGCCGGCTCGCGGTTTCTTGTCCAGGTCCCCGTCATAGTCTGGCCCTGGTTGAATCGTGTCCGGTTCCGGTTGACCTCGGCCCCAGCTGCGCACATGCGTCAATGTGAAAAATATTGACCATTTAACTAAGCTATACCGTCATTATCGTACTCGTCTCGATGAAAAAAAAAAAACAAATATAGGATGTTGAAGACATTTGTGTTATGTGGCGCGGGTCAACATTTTTAAAATAAATCACTACAAGTAGACCCTCACTATCGATACTTACGACAGTGTCTTAGGGATCTTTCGAGTGGGCACGGTGGTGACGAGTTGGCCCCACACGAGCGTTCCTGCGCCGAAGAAGAGGCACCACAACCACTGGTCTATCGACAGCCCCACCGTGCTGAATGCCATGCCGCCGAATTGAATTATTACCACCTGGAACAGTTCGGCCACACCTCTTTAGTAAAATGATGAATATTAAAAAGAACGTCTTGTATACAAAATAGGACACATTTTGTGTAGATTGTGTGGTTCTTAATAAACAATCAATTATATTCATAAATCTTAACCTGTTTTTGTTATTCCTCAGTAATCTAATAGCCCAATATCAGGTCATAAATATTACACGCCGAGCCTTAGAAAAAGTGGATAGATTTGTCGAGCATCTTTTTTGTCACTGACACTTGTATGGAAATTTGTCAGGCGTGTGACGTAAACGGTTTATGGTGAACACACCGACCAATGAGATGAGTCAATGTCGATGTTATGGTTTGTAGAAAGTCATGGAACATAAGTACCAGCTCGCTATGATGGCCGTTTTGTCAGATTACAATAGTGATGTTAAATATCAATTCATTATCGCAAAAAATATAATCAAATGCGTATTATTTATTCGATATAAGAGTACACACTGCAATAACACTATACACACTCATGATATAAGTATTTACGTAGTTTATTTTATTTATTTTCTGTTTCGGGACGCATACGTCCGTCACTCTCACTCACTCGGCTAGGGCCCATTGAAAACCAGCGTCACAACCTAGCCTTGGTTGTGACTTTAGCAGAATGGGATCCTTTTGTACACGCCACAGCCGCACACATGTCACTATAGTATTATGTAACTTGTTGTTGAAATGTTTAATGCTGTTCTTTGTGTTATTTCTGTTCTAGTTATATTAGTCTTTGTTTTTGTGTTTTTTTTATAATGTGGCGTTACAATAAATGGTTTCTATTCTATTCTATTCTATTCTATTAATAATTAAATAAAGTATTGCAAAGGGTGATTAAAAAGTTTTAATAAAACGAATATAAAAATGTTTAATTAGTATAACGTCAATTCGAAACTGCTTTGTTTGCATTGAGCATTGACGTTAGTTTGCCGGAGGTAGAAGTTGTGCTGGCCAACGATCCTGTAAGTGACGATCGTATTAGATTTCATTTTTTAAAATTTCGAATTTCGAAAAGCAAATGCTGAGTTGTGTCGTAAAATTATACATTCCATAAATTTTACAGCACGTCACTATTGACAAAAATGTATATCAATTAGCCCTCTCCAATGAAAAATGGCGGACTTTTGAAACAACTATAAGTCTTTACAAAGATTATTTTTATTTTAAGTAAATTATGAAGTAAAAACGAAGAAAGAAATAGTGATGAAGAAAGTTAGAACTATATTCCTTATTTTAAACCAAATTACAAAAGACTTTATCCTAAAAATCCTAATAATTAAGAATTCAAAATTTTTGTTCAAAGTGATACAAGATAATGTGATTTAAGTGAAAACATAAATATTGACTTCTGTCGCTTTAGACTATTTAAAAAACCCAAATAAGTGAACTAAATTACATAAGAGAAAGTGAAAACATATTGTTTTAGAATCACGATGGAAAACATTACTGAGGATTCCGATAATTAAACGAAGACATGGCTCAAACGACTTGTAACCAAAGCAAAACTCTTAATAAAAAAAATCAATTGGCTCAAATCAAAAAATGAATTAATACGAAACTTGATGAGCGGACAAACGTCAAAACAGCCATCATAGCGTGCCGGTGCTTTAGTTATGGACTATATTATGGCGAGTTTGTTAATTGTTATTTTAAAAATGCCCCTGTGTACATTTGCGGTTGTTAACTGCCTCAGTGGCCAAAAAGTTACCATGCTGAACCGCCACGTAGAGGTCCCGGGTTCGATTCCCCGACCGGGAGAAATATTTGTATGGCCAATATTTATTTATCTCTGTCCATGGCACCCGCGACACACGGTTTCCGTAGTGCTGTGCGATTAGTGCGTGCGTTTAAAAAAAATACCTGCGATAATGCAGTGCCGATCCATATGGAGTAGAAGATAGGGTTGGTGAAGAGTCCGTTGAAAACGTTCCTCTGTCCGTGGATCTTGCGTGCGTTGATCTCGTTGAACAGCGTCATCATGACGAACGTGTTGAAGATGATCGTGAAGTGCTGCGTCGGCTCCGAGCCAATCGCCGCACCGCGACCAGACGGGATGTTTAGGATTCTGTCGCCTGCACAAAATTAGTCCATTTTTTTTATAATACCAAGTGACGGGCCTGGCGGTAAGCGACACGCCTGTCCATAACAGTTGCAGTGCCACTCACGAGCTTTAAATCGCAAAGCTCGGAGGGGCACTGCAAGTTGACAAATCCCATGTGCCTATAATTTTATTTTCTTTCTTTCTTTGACTACTTCAAGTTTTTTAATAATATTGTGAAAGCCGACATCACCTCGTCTCAAACTAGGGAATAATATTCCTGATTAGTATTATTATTAAAAGAAAACCAAAAAAGTTTATATCCGAAATTTTTTCGCGTAGCGCCTTCTGTGAGAATTCTGTGAAAGTATTTCTTCACCCAGTTAGGTACCTTTAAAGCTACCAGCACTGGCTAGAGACGGCGCTTTTTTTGTTGTAATAAAGTTTTTATTTAATGTCAGTATGTTTCACCACCATAATACTCAATTATTTTTTTGTGAAATTACTGCACTGTTTGTTATAATTCGACCCCTCCGACGTAAAGTATCGTATGTCGAAATTGCCAAGTTTATAGGGAAGCGTTTTAAAGTTCTGAATTCACTGAAACGAACATAACACGTGACTTTAGCATTTCTCAGTTTTATTCGGCAAAGCTCATTACACACATAGAGTATTATAAAATCCTAGATATCGGTTAGATGATCTATGGTGATCACTCTTTCAGTGAATTCAGAACTTGAAAACGCTCCCCTGTAAACTTGGCAATTTCGACATACGATACTTTACGTAGGAGGGGTCGAATTATTAACACAAATAATATTTATTTTCTAAATTGTTCCACCGGGAATCGAACCCGGGACAGTACAAATCACTGGGCCACTGCGGTCATCGAATTTAAAATTCACGTAATGCTCTATTGATTAACTCTCAATCCAAACAATTGTAGTAATTCTCCACGTGTTACCATTACTAACCTACAAATAAGAGAGAGAAGATGATGAACAGCTGATAGATGGCCTGTCCAAGGATGTTCTTCATCATAGTGCGGCTGATGAGCGGTTTGGTGCGGCCGTAAGGCTTGCGCTGCAGCAGATCGGGCGTTGGCATTTCCGTCGCCAGCGCCAGAGACGCTAACGTGTCCATGATTAAGTTCACCCATAACATTTGTACGGCCTGAGGAATACGAACTTACATTATCAAAACTATTCAAAAACTATTTAGCTTGCAAGTTTTTATTTCAAATTTCTAGATGGCAACATCGCGTTAGGTGGCAAGCGTGCGTCGTTAAAATTAACAATTGTTATGTTGGCGATTCATTTTTATAAAGAGAATTGTTAAGTATATTGTATATCACGATGCTTTACTACCATGATATTAAACTTTTCTTTTTTGAAAAATTACTCCACTAGTTTGTTGTAATTATTAATAACAAAGATCGAGCACTTAGATAAATTCATTAGATCCGGCTGGATGGGAACCAGCACCCATGGGCAATCCGTGCCAGAAACTCTGCCAATTAATTACGAATATTATTAATTTACGAAATTTTCTATGTGCTTCTTGCAGGTTTAACTGCCTCCGTGGCCGAACGGTTATCATTGCCACACAGATTCCCGGGCAGGGACAAATATTTGTATGACCTACATTTATTTCTCTCGTGAGTTTGGGTGTAATTTGTGGTTGTCTATGTGTGTGTTCATGGCACCCGCGACACAGGGTTTCCCTAGTGCGGGCTATGTTGAGTGTATGCGTTATTATTATTATAGAGCTTTGTTTTTGGTTTTTAACGACTTTTTTCCGTAACGCCATCTGTGAGACATTTATTTCTTCACTCAGAGAGGTACCTTTACAGCTACCATCGCTAACTAGAGATGCCATGATGAAAAGGTAACTGTGGCAATTTAACATTTGAAACTGGTTTCTCTGTTCTATTTGTCAGAACAATTAGGTTCACTGAGCCCCCTGCTTCTCTGGTACGGTTAACAGAAAGAAATGACACGAATGTGGTACTAAATTGATTTAGGAGTGTTACTTTTACAACTTTAAATATAAATTCTACATGTTATAAACGTACTCCACAATCGACGCATAGTTTGAAAATGGTATTATTCGTGTATAGAATAGTAAAAGATAAAAATATACAGCTGATGATGTCATCATATTATATTCAAACTGTAGTCCATTTCACATGGAATGTACCATTTCAAAGTTTTACATTGCATGCTTGCTATTTTTAACTAATCTCTCCACCAGGTTAAAAAACAATTGTAAATTTGTTGTAATATACCAAAAACAAACAACATTTGTTGCAGTTGTAATTTTAAAATTTACAGTATATTAAGTAGATAATAAATGAAATAAAAAAGATAAAAATAAATTACCCCAAGTACTTAATACATAAAAAGGAATATTTATCCATAGATATTTACACCATACAATAAATCGATAAATCGAATCGGCTATTGTGTATATCGCGTCAACACGAGTGTATTCTTTTGTTTTGAGCTTTGCGTGATGTTTTTGGAGTAATTGTTCAAATTTCGTTTCGTTGCTATTGATTTCAGGCTCTGTCGTTGCCTTTTTGTTTCGTTGTTTCTGATTGTCTTATTTGATGTATTAGTTTTTTAATAATTTAACAAAATAATTGAATCCTTTTTATTTTGTTTATTACTTGTTCTTAAACTACAGTCTCTAAATCGATTACCTCTTCGTTTTAAATTATTTTGATATGATATTTAAACCAATTTTTTTATTTTATTTCATATCACTAACGTCTCTAGAAACTTTAAATGTCCAACGTCACTGTACTCATGCTATGTGAAATGAACTATTTGCTCTTTAACAGTTAAGTTAGTTAAGAACTTTAGTTCTCTAATGTCTGTTTCCTTTTATCATGTTATCGCTTTGTACCTATTTGAATAAGTTCACGTTTACATTGTACACTTTTTATATATAGTATTACATTGGCAAATTTTAATATATATATTAAGTGCATGCTGTGGTTGTCTATAATTGAAGTTGCAACTATCTGTTAATTAATAAGTATTTACTGTATTGTGCACGTTAAGTTGTAAACTATATCATACATAATAATATAGTGTAAGTGTGTTTGTCTAGAAGACGATAACGTTTTTATCGATATTATTACGCCAAATTCAACCTTCACAACACAAAAGGTCTTAAATTAGAATTTCGACAAATTTTTTTTATGGCAAAATTTGTGAATTGAACAACCTATAATTTTATCATCTTACATACGGCTTTCATTTGTTTGACGTAAGGTATTGTATGTAATACTGCCCGAGTCCGAAATATCACTCTTGTAAAAGCACCTTGAGAGGGCTGTCCTGTATCGCACAGGCCCCGATAAAGGCGACGATGACGGCGACCACGTTGACAGTGAGCTGGAACTGCAGGAACTTCGCGATGGAGTCGTACACGTTGCGACCCCACATCACGGCCTTCACGATCGACGAGAAGTTGTCGTCCGTAAGGATGATGTCAGACGCTTCTTTCGCTACATCTGTGCCCGCGATACCCTGAGTAAAAAAAAGGTGAAGACCAATATTTATATATTGAATATCATGACTTTTTATCAATGCAATATTCAGTTATTTTTTGTGACAATACTCCATTAGTTTGTTTACTATTCATACAAAGATCGAACAACACACTACGCCAACTGAATTTTTTGGTCATCTCTGTTTTTATTTTGTTTTTCTTTCTTTATTTGTTTCACAAAACTGGTTTTTTTGTTTTTTTTTTCGAATTTTGTTTTTTGTTTCTTTTTTCTTACAAAAATCGGGGAGCATAATATTAGTAACTAAATATGTCTGTTTACAAAAATAACAGAAAATAATAAAAAAATAAAGTAGTGTTCATCGGAGGTATCTATCTGATGGACTAGAACCAGCGTCGGTTGCCATACCGGGGCCACCGGTTTTACCAGCTGAGCTACTGTCCGAGTCAGCAGATGTCAGCGTCACCTGTGGGAAAGTTATGACAGTTTCTTTACTTCAAAACGGCGGCCCTGGTGTGGCAACAGATGCTGGTTCAAGTCCTGGCAGATCCAATAATATAATAAGGTTGGTTTGTTTGAAAAAACAAATATACGTGATTTAAATACTAAAAAAATAGTTTCATTTCCTATGAGTAAACTTACCATAGCAAATCCAACGTCAGCCTTCTTTAACGCAGGTCCGTCGTTGGTACCATCGCCAGTCACGGCCACCACCTCGCGCGTGTCGAACGCCTTCGACTCGATCATGCCTTTTACCAGGGTGTACTTGTCAGTGGGTGAGGATCGCGCGAGTACGCGGAGTTTCGGCCACACTTTGTCTATTAGGTTTTGTTGTACCTGAAAGCATGTGTTTAATGTTAGTTGTTATTACCAGAGATCGTATTATGTCTGTTGGTATTTGTAATGTTATGCTTAGAGTAATCTCTTCTGTTAAGGTACAAAATAATCTGAGAACAGAGTACTAAAATAAACCGACCTCAAAAGTTCGTGGCATTACATCTGCGCGAAAACAATTTCACCCCTAGTTTGCCACCCTTACTGGTGGAATATTTTCTTAAAAATTAAATGGGTCTTTACCATGGCGTAGGTGAAAGGTGTTGGTGGTCACCACTTCGCCATGGTGGTTTGGTAGAGAATGATAGACGAGTCGTGGGTTGGTGAAATGACTGTGTTATATTTTGTTTGAGCTACTTACTTATACTACATTGATACATGTGTCTTATGCAGATTCACAGGGCATGGTCGTTACTTTTGCTTGCACTAAGTCGTGCCTGAATGTCGGAAGAGGGTTAGACATACTGGCACGTCTGTGGCTGTTACAGGGACCAATACTGAGGTACTCTCTTTTCCAGCAGAAAGAATCATCAAAATCGGTTCACAAATTAGAGCATCGCGTAACATACATTAAAAAAACATTTGAATTGAGAACCTCCTCTTTTTTTGTTTTAGTCGGTTAAGAATAACCGTTGCACAATAAAAAAGCCTATGACGTTATTAGCCACCTAAAATTGATAGTACCCAAGTAGATACAACATTAGGTAGGTACAAGATTATTTTTAATAAAGCAACACACTCATAGCCCCGCACCTAGGCACAAACACAGATAAACCACAAATTATACCCAAACTCACGAGAGAAATAAATGTAGGCCATACACATGTTTCTCCCGGCTTGGGGATCGAACCCAGGACCTCTGCGTGGCAGTCCGGCATCGTAACCGTTCCGCACGGAGGCAGTTACAAAGTTATTAAAGACACTCACCTCTCCATTAGCATCCCTGATCCGACTGTTGAACTCTTTTCCTTCGAGAATGAGGAAGTCATCCGTAGGCTTAAGTATACCGCACTTGACGGCGATGGAGCGCGCCGTGTTCACGTTGTCACCCGTCACCATGCGGACCGTGATACCCGCTTTCTGGCATTTTCTGATCGCCTCTGGCACCTTGGTAGGGAATATTCAGGTTACATTTCCTAATGTTAATGTTTAGGATTTTATCTACATACATATCATAAACCCTCCATGATGTGTTCAAAAACCGCAAATTACGATCAGCATAAAGATACATTTTGTTAAAATATTATCTGTGAAAATGTTATTATTGCTTCATTCGATGTTATTATTATATTAAAATTTCGAACATCTCTGAAAAACAAAACAATTTGATTCGACCTTAATTATAATATATAATATTTTGAATTATACAAATTTCACTTTATTATGTCAATAAGATCAATATAAATTACGCATGCATGAAAATTTATAATAATCTAACAAAAAAAAAACTGAAGTATAATCAGACAATGACCGCAGGGTACCGGCCTTGCTAATGGCGTTGTCCGCCATAATTTTTATACTATTTCTACAAAACTACCGTACATAGTAATTTTTACTTGACATTGGCGAAATCAGTGATTATTTCGATGGGGCCATAACAAGAAGAAGAAGACAATGACCGCTGAATTATACAAATTGCTAATTATAAAAAAAAATCAGTGAGAATATTTAGAATAATAATTTCGCATTATTGAAAAGATTATTACGTACTTTTTATCGTTACATATTTTACATATTTAATGTCTAAAATTGTAACTTGTGACTTTCTACAATAATAATTATTATTATACAGGCGCACCGCTTACAGAGTCGGTTCTGCGGTAGTCATGTCCCGCTATACACGGGATAATTTCAACAAGATTTTTCTGACGATGTTCAATAACAAGTTGGCTGAAAAAAGTGCCACATGGCTTGTCTATTCATTTTAATTATCAATGAAATAGTTTTTTTATTATCGCTTCACATAACAA
>NW_020653743.1:5478176-5528208 GCF_003589595.1 Hyposmocoma kahamanoa | reverse complement strand
GTACCAGGGGATATAGTAATAGAAATCAAAACGCTTTCTCTTAATGCATAATATTTTAACGGAAACGATAAAATATTCTTACCTCGGGTCTTACAGGGTCCTCGATACCAACAACGCACAAGCAAGTCAGGTTGTTCACGATGTTATCTTCGTCGTCCCAGTTTGGCTCTTGGTCTATGTGCACCTGTTGGCGAAAACAATATTCAACAAGTACGAACGATACTCGCATATAAAACAAAAAATTAAGAATATTCAGATGACAAATGTTCTAAACGCTTCAAGCAATCAAAATGCTATTATAGTTATACGGGGTGCGAGAGCGGAATTGACCAATCACGAGTGTCCAGAGATGGGCAGTGGGTTAAAACCAACGCGCCCGGATGTTTATCATAGTTACGTTTGTGCTCAAAATCTTGAATTTCAAAATCTGGAATTTGATATACTTCCATAGTTATCACAAATTTAGATGTAAAAAATCTTTTTACTCCACACAATACCAAACTTGCAATTCTGTGGACTCTCACTGCTAAGAATGCACATTATGATCAAATTATTATAAAGATAAAAGTGCATACGATCTAACAATTTTTTGTCTAGGTCAGAGAGCAATAAATTTTGCAATAAACATATAATTAAATTTGAACAAAACTCGATTTACAACAAATATTTAGTTATAACTAATTTTTGCCCTCGTTTTAATCCGATTTAAACCCGGCGTTTACAAAGCGCCCGCCAGATTAAAATCCGGGCGCTTGTCCATCTCTATGAGTTGCCCGAACAACACAGAGCAATTAGTTGTCAGCGTGCGTGTGACGCAAACGTTCCACATTAAAGTCCGTCTTCATCGAGCTATAACAACGATACATCACCTGGTTGATCTCAGCCTTGCCGGGCACGAAGTCCCGGAAAGCCACGGAGATGGTCCTAAGGCCGTCACACGCCATGGGTTCGATGACTTGTCTGACTAGGCGGTCTTGCATATCGCGGGTGAACTTTTCTAGACGACCTTCGTGGCCATAAATGAACGCGCATCTGAAAATAGTGGTGGTAAATTACATTTGACAAAATGGCTTTTGACACATTGCTTCTATAGTAATAAAGAATACTTAGAATTTTCCCATACAAATCTACATTAATAAGTGAAATTAACAGTAGAGACTGACATTAAATCGACTCCTCCTATGTAAAGTAACGTATATCGAAATTGCCAAGTTTACACGGCAGCGTTATAAAGTTCTGTTTTATTCGGCGAAACTCGTTAATCACATAGAGTGATTTAAAATTTATGTAGGATTTTATAATACTCTATGTGAGTAATATATAATAATAATAATATATATATATACATATATATGTAGCTTTGCCGAATAAAACAGAGTAATATCAAAGTCACGTGTTATACTCATTTCAGTGAATTCAGAATTAAATGAATCGTCTAAAACTATTCTGCCAAATCATTACTGTGACAACTGCGCTCCAATTGGTCAGCCCGAATGCGAAACAAGTGACGGGTGTTGCTTCACTTCAAATCTACCTGTTTAACTTGAGCTTTGTTATAATAGACGAAAATTGAAAAATTACATATTTAATATATAATTACCTATGAAATGTGTTCCGTTTGTTTTGTAATTAGGAGTTATGCAGTTTTTCCCACACCGCCGAATGGAACAGCCCCCCATTGTTAGAGATATTATCTTTATTACAATAAATACAGAATATTTTTGGAATATACGGAGATGTGCACACAGGTTAGTTGTTGGCGCCGTGCTATTACATCTTTCTAATTTGTGATTTCAGTGCAAACGAGAGTCGACATTTTAAAGTGATATAAGGCCCATTTGCGTGATGAGAGATGGCCCTTATTTCGTCTCTATTTCTGGTTATATACTCGATGGGTCGAAAAAAAAGTAAACATTTTGAAAATTTATTAAATTAAATTTAAAACTGATTACTTACTTCTTGAGTACAATTTCAGAGGCACCCTTGGTATACAGCCTATAACCACCCTTATACGGGATCACAGTAGACATGCTCTTGCGAACTGAATTGAAAGTGTACACCCTCGTGAGCGACTCCTCGGGGTGACGTTCGCGGACCGCGTCGTAGCTTTGACCTAGCGCTAGCACGAAGCCGAGGAGAGCACACTCGGTTTTATTTCCTACTTGCATTGTTGGTTGAGTCGCGTCTAGACCGGGCTGGAATATTAAGGAGTTTTTACTAGTTTAAATACATAAGCAACAGTCAAACACTTCGACACCGATTTGATAGGAAAAAGGAGGTTCTCGCAAAGATCTGAGGTGCACTGCCACTGCGCCCGTCACCCTGAGAGATATGTTGACAAGTGCCATGTGCCTGTAATTTCACCAGCACCCTTACCCTTCAAAACAGGAACACAGTAATCCTGATATTACTGCTTGGCGGCAGAAATAGGTAATTACACATATTTGCCAAGTTTTATTGAAATCGGTTGCCGGAAAGTGCGTGAAACTGGATTCATCCCCTAGTTTGCCACCCTTAGAGGTTGAATATTTTCTTCAAATTTAAATGGGAGAATACTGAGGTACCCTTTTGCTAACAAAAAAAGAATCATCAAAATCGGTTCACAAATCGAGTAATCGGGTAACATACATAAAAAAATACTGTGAAATTGAGAACCTCCTCCGTTATAAAGTCGGTTAAAAAAGAACACGGCTCACCATAATCCGTGAAGTAAAAGCGCTGTTCACAGACATGCCTTCGACGAGCGTTTCCCCAACCTCAGGCGGTATATCTCTGAAGTTTGGTGTGACCTTGCAAAGTTTCTCGCAGATGTAAGATTGCACTACTGTCATTCTATTGGTCGTGAGCGTGCCTGTCTTGTCGGAACAAATGGCAGTTGCATTACCCATCGTCTCGCACGCATCCAAGTGCCGTACTAAGTTGTTGTCTTTCATCATTTTCTGGAAGTGAGATGTTGATATTAAATGATGAAAATTCCAACTTCAGACGTTTTTTTATCCAAGAACGAAATTTACACAAGCCCACTTCGGAACCACGTTTAATTTCAGGTATTAGGTTTTCTCTTATTTAGGAAGTTTGATACTATAGTACATGACTTTTTCCATTGTATCCTGGGGGTCTACTCTCGATCTCCGTCCGACATCCGTCCGAAACAATTACTGTCAAATAAGTAATATTCGACAAAATTAAAAGACAAGTATCAAGAATGAAGCTTCGTTCGCATCATACGTCTTTTCATTTGGTCAAAGTATTGCTTATTTGGCAGTAATTGTTACGGACGGATGTTGGACGGAGATCGAGAGTAGACCCCTGAACTATTTATTATAACGATACCTCCAATGAACACTCACTTTCTGTTTTTAATGTAAACAGCCTTATTTTATTTACTAATGTTATGCTCCAGGGATTTTGTGAAAAAAAAAAATAAATAAAAAGAAACAATAAACAAAATTCGAAAAAAAACAAACTGAATTTTGTGAGAAAAAAAGAGCTTTTCATAGATTTCTCATAGATGGCACTACGGCTGAAAAGTCGTTGAAAACCAAAATCAAATCGAAAGATCCGACAATGGTTCGTTTCGTTGCTTAGTTGCCATAGCGTCTGGCACGGTTTGCTAGAAGACGTTGGTTCGAATCCGGCCGGATCGAAGGAATTTTTTCTAAGTGTTCGATCTTTGTAATAATTATAACAAACTAGTGGAGTCATTTCACAAAAAACAATTGAACATCCATTCAATAATAATTTAAAAAAAAGATGACAAAAAAATAAGTAGGCGTAGTGTTTATTGTAGATATCGATAACTTAGAATTCGTGGCTCTAATGGTCGACAAAAAATGGTCTTTTTGCTCGTTTCGTGTGAGGACGCTTCTGTTTCATAGACTTCGCCCTCTGTTGGTAATGCCGGGCACGCAAACATAACAAAGAGTATCTTCCACCAATCAGCATATCATGTTTTAAACTTGAGAAGATGACGCTACAACTATTGATAAATTTAACAAGATCAACGTTAGATTTTGTTAAATATTGATGGGATAGAGTGCCATCTATAGGCTACTTTTAACACTATCGGTACAGTCCAGGAATACAATGAATACACCTAAAAAAAACTTGAATTTTTGGGTACTAACTTTGACAGAATAAGCGAGCGACAGCGTGACAGCCAACGGCAATCCTTCAGGCACGGCGACCACAAGTACAGTAACACCAATGATAAGATGTTTCACTAAGTTGTTGATGTAGGTCGGGTGCCAGCTTTTTCCTTGTATCACAAATGTCTTCACACAGAATTGGATCACTAAAATGATGACCGTGAGAACGGCAATCGTTGAGCCCGCGTAACCGATCTGTGGATTTTAATATCATTAGTACACAAAAGTTTGGATTTACAATGTCATTAGTGCACTAAAGTTGGGATTTATTATGTCATGTACTATATAAGTGTGGATTTTTGGAATACAAGTGTTGTTTTTACAATATTCTATGGGACCATTTTACCTATCGTTTCCTCCCGACAAATCACATAAAATATCAGGTGTTTTCATACACAATGTTCATAGCCACAGATGATTATATTTCGCGATCTAGAGGAGTTTAACATTAAATAAACAATCTCTTAATTGAGTGTAATATAAATAATACATATAAATAAATAATATTTTTATTTTCTATCACTATTTCAAGCTATACTATGAAAATTTGACTATAGACTTTAGCACTTATTGTCAGGACGGCGTCGTGGATTTCGTGCGTAACCACCGGTGGTGCACCCCAAGGTGAAGGTGTCAAGTATCAAGTTTGACGTGCTTTTAACCCTGTACTATTCGAATAACGCCACTAAATAATACCGCACAGCGGCACTAGCCTCCTGAAGCTCCGTTTACATCAAAATGTATATAATATGTGAGTGAAGTGATTCAGATCCAGACAATATTATTCCTATAGTCAAATAAACACTGTGTACATTATAATGACAATATCGCATTCAAATTTAGCGCCATGTAATCTTTATGATCAAATTTAGGGTAAATGTTTTTTTATACAAACTCAGGGCATACATGCTCGAGCCTGAAGCATGTATTTATATTTAATAAATTACACACATACATTACACATTACAGTACATTCGTAGGAGGCTAAACTTAACACTTATTTCCAGTTCCTCACCCCTTCATTTTACTATATGTGTATCAGATTGATTTATTAACCTGTATAGCGAGTTTGGTTAACTTGGCTTGTAGTACAGACTTTTCCTTCTTGTGCGAGGTCTCCTGGGGCACCTTCTCGGTGGTGCTAGGCGCAGGTACGTGGTTGTCGTCGATTCTCGCATGGTTCGCACCGTGGCTGTTCGTGGACGCTGGCAGTGTTGTGTCTTCTTCACCTGGTGGTTCACGCATTGTTAGTGTTGTGTTGTGAAGTTATCCGGAGGTTGTTTGTAATAATTTATTGATGTTCGAAACCAGGCAACACTTTTGTCGTCTTAAATATTTAGGAACATTTTCGTTGTAAGAGTGATTTCAATATTATGTAGGTATCGTAAATATTTTTATACCTTTTAAGTATACTTCTCGATTTACGCAAAACGCATATTAAATCAAATACTCTAATTGCACTTCAGTTCAAAAACAGAAAAAAATAAACAAAGGTGCAAAATTACTCGTGATTTGTATTAAGTAAAGTTACGTAGGGCATTCTTAAATTATTCTAACTACAGGGAAGATTACACATTCGGTACTCGTGTAAGAATCAAACAGTTGTAAGTAGAAAAACTTAAAATTAGAGTAGTGTTATCTACGGTGAAAGAGGTCACTACAAACTTGATGCGAGATATAATTATGCTTTACATGACATGGCTGAGTTATTTATTATTATTTTTTATTTAAGGGTGTTTTTGACATTCGGAGTTATTTACTGTTATTTAAAGTGATTAAAATGTTATTCACTGATGTTTTAAACTACTTGCATTATTGAACAGTTCTAAGGACACACTGCGAGTTTTTTTTAATACTTTCAAGTAACGTAGTGCGTCATTAGCTCAAGTACACTTAAGGACAGATTTAAGTGGTCAACTTCGCAAACGAAGCTACATAAGCTTATTATACTATGAATTATAAAAGTTCACAGCGAATATCTTGATTGTATTGAACCTACAACTATTATAAAGAGAATGGCTAGATATAAAATCATTACCGACACAATAGGTGTCGCTAGCATCTATGTAATAATGTTATATGTTATATTATATATATTTGACAATTTCTACAGTGCATTCTAAAGGCATTTATTATCAATGACGTCACTATTATGATCTCTGATTGGATGATTCAGTGGCTTTTGACAGCTGATTTCACGATATCTCTCTCTATTATTCCCTCATCTCATGTTCAATGTTATCAAGATATTAACTACGAGCTACTAAGTATTCAAAATATGCATATAATTTCTGGCCCTGAGTGTACGTAGGGTAATTTTCAAGCAGGGCATAGCAATGGAGGTTACTTACCGGCGATGCTCTTGCGCTGTCCTTTTCGTTGCTGCTTTTTAGCTTCTACGCGTCAAATTTTCCATATCCAATTTGGTATTTCCAATAATATACAAGCATACACATTTATATGGCAACGGTTTCGTATTTTTATACATCATGCAGTCAACACGACAGTTACACGATGCATCAATGTGTATGTTTTTATAAATGTTTTTGTTTATTTATTTATTTTATTTTCATCGGCGATGGAGGTGGGGCGTGCAGCGGGCCGGGGTCAGGGTGGAGAAAAAAAAGTTGGATGTCATTGAATGGGTTACACTATATAATGTACTGTGGTACTAAATCTAAGGAGTTTCATACAAGTTTAAGCATTTGCAATCTATGTCGTAATATTAGACAGCAAGTACTTAAATGGACGATTGCATTTACAGATGTATGCTTTTAAAGGATAAGTTTAAAAAAAAATTATATTATTATGACGAGATTATTTTTTATTGAGGATAAATCGGGTACAAGGAACGTCTAATGTCTACGGTGGATAATAATTTGACCATGCTCCCACATAACAAGGCTATCAGTTTAAGACATAACATAATACGAACAACGTCCAAAAAGCTGTATCACATTACCGTTGACAAAAAAGTACAATAAGAATTTAAAAAAAATATCGTCAATAAACAAAATAATCTCTTAAAGTAGACGAAATTGGTACAATAACTTTAAAAAACAACTATGCAAATTCAAGTAAGTAAATAGCCAAAATTTATTGACCGCAAGTGTATTTAAGTTTTGACACATAGTTTACCAATTTCTTCTATAAATATTAAACCTCCCATAAAGGGGAGTAGATGACTTGATGTAGGGTCATATCACAGGTGGAAACACTAAATTTATGCAACTAGGCGTCCACTGC
Organism: Hyposmocoma kahamanoa; assembly: GCF_003589595.1. Taxonomy (NCBI): domain Eukaryota; kingdom Metazoa; phylum Arthropoda; class Insecta; order Lepidoptera; family Cosmopterigidae; genus Hyposmocoma; species Hyposmocoma kahamanoa. The sequence continues at coordinate 5,520,814 of NW_020653743.1, read as the reverse complement.
TCATTTAGGTAGAAGCCTTCGTATAAATTTTCAAAGCTACTTTAAAAGCGCTCTTTTAGCAATTTAGAACATTAATGTAAATCTCGTCTGTAGACTAACCACAAAACGCTGCCAGGCGGTATTCCATCTTAACGACTCAGTGTCGCCGTTTAAACCACTGTTATTACAATAATCGGATTATTAATTATAAGATAACAAATTGACTTAGTAACTAACGCCGCTTTGAAAAATAAAGTTGTCATCCACTGTGAACTGGCAATCGGTACTATCTCAATTTTGAAAACTTTACAGGACGAATAACAAAATTGTTTGCGTCATTTATATAGCATCTGGTTTAGTAAATAAAAATACGTAGTTTTTAAGTATTTTTATTACACATGTATGTATGTTCACTACGTAAATTTATTCAATAAACCAGATGCTATATAAATGATTTTTTTCTTCATCATGTAAAGTTGTCAAAATTGAGATAGTACCGGTTACCAGTTCATAGTCGAATATTGTTTTTAGGTTCTTGCGATTATTACACACATCGGAAACGGATCTATTTTATCAGATCTATTTTTTTTTTATTATACCAAGTGACAGGACCAACAAGTCGTGCGCCTGGTAGTAAGTGACACGCCATAGCATGCCTTGCTCATATGGACAGTTATAGCAGTTGCAGTTCCACTTGAGGCAAAAGTTGAAAAGTCCTATGTGCCTGTAATTTCACTAGCACCCTTAGCCTTCAAACCCAAAGAGCAGTAATGTGAGTTACTTGACGGCAGAAATAGTTATGGTGATGGTATCTTCCTGAACGAACTGTTTTACAAGGACCACTACTTCTACTAAAAGTAAGTCTAAATCAACGTTTCGGTCTCTTTACACGTTCCATGGTCAAGGTTGACATTTAAAAACAAATACAAGCGATTTAGATTCGAAAGAATACTTTTATTTCAATAAAGTTGCCATGTTTATTGTATAGTGATGCGTTTGGTTCAGATCTCAACTTACTAAGACAGAATCAGTCAAAATGAAATGTAAATACTTTTGACTATTAATACGCTAAATATTTAATTTAAATAATAGTAAGATAATTTATTTATTTATAGATATAATTGATATATTGAATGAGTCAATGAAATCGATTCATTTAAAACATAGGTTCCCCAACTTTTTGCCGCTTATTTAACGCTCCCCAATTGCCTCCAAAGCCCCTACCGCCGCCCTAGGACTCATCATCGCCCATTGGGACTGGGACCACTTTGGGAAATTATGATTGTTAGGATTGGCGCTGTGTGGGGATAATGCGGGCATTCTAGCATAGCGTCAATAGAGCCAATTAAACCAAATGCACCAATATAACTTCCACATAGCACCAATCCCCATAAAGGCCGCCAGCGAGTTCAAGTGAGTTGAAATTCCCCACACATTGGCAACGCTGTTTCTAAACAAAAATCCGATTAAATTTATACAAAAAGAATATACCAGACAGTTTATAGTTAGTTAAAGAAGAGAGAAAACAGTAACGTAGTCCCTAACGTAGTACACTGGATACAGTTAATAAAAGAATAAGATTTTTGATTTATGACTTTTGACATACTTTGACAATCAATTTCTAAAGTAAATTTAGTTGCACCGACAGTCCTATCGTTGAGAAGACATATTTCCCTCTTGCTGACGTGCCATAAAGCCGCAATAGATCAGGACGAGAGGCAAATAGGTTTAGTGGAGTTTCTAAATGTCTATAAAAAGGCTTTTCTGTATCAATAATGGTACCTAACTTTTGAAGCTTTCAGACTACATCTATTCAAAGCTGTTATATATTTGATGAATTTATCGCGTACAGCGTTTTGCTAAATGAGCAGAGTACATACATAAAACTAAACTAAATTTTGCAGGGTTTTTCTATATCGGATGCTCCTTTTGTGTGCTTCACAATGGTCTTGATCTTTTTGACCAGTTGGTCATGATTTTGTAATTGATGATAATGTAAAGTTAAATTAATCATTGAGTGTGATGTTAAATATTTAGGTTACAGTGTAAGTTAATAGCGATTTTGAGTTTCTCTATAATTGGGAAAGATAGCGTTGTAATAAAATACAGAAATGATGAGATAATGCAATTTTAATTCCTAAAGCAATTTACAATAATATGTTTTATAGGTAATAGAAAATTGTTGTCCAATAATAAGTTACAAAGGTAGCACAATACTTCAGAGAAACTCAATAGCATTGTTTACCACCACCACAAAACAAAAAGAGCATCCTTATTCCTAGCGCGCACAAGCGACGACAGATTATTATCGTTATATTTTGGAATATTTCGTTTTTTTTATCAATAAATACATTGCTTATTCATTCGCACTTATGATCTCACCATTCTTAAAAGTACGAGTGAATAAGATTTTCAATTCACAGAAAGTCACAAATGCTTGCTAGGTAAATTACTAAGTAAATATCTAAGTGCTACCGCAACCGTACATGTGCAAGTTACACTGACCTTTCTTCATCTGCTTGATTTCCTTATCTTGATTTTCGACTGCGGCGCCGAGCAGCGTGAAAATGATACCGGCTTGCGAATTCACGCCTACGGCTGTTACTAGCATTTTGCCGGAGCCTGAAAGTTTAGAAAACAGAAATATTACTGTTTACTGTTTACTAGTATAAAGTGCAATGCAAATTTTAAATTTACAGACATGAAATTGGAATAGCACTTCACTCAAGCTTACGAATGTAGTTTAGTTCTCCATCGCAGCTAAATACAAAAATTTTACTAGGAGCTGTAAACTATCTTTTCGGATTTACATCGCATTGTTTGTTTTTTATTTATTTATTGAAAGATACACCATCAAGTTAACATAAAACAATTTTAGAAAATAATACATATACGTTCACCATACAAGGTGCTAAGGCGTTACAAAAACAGTGTTATCAAAAAATTTTTGAAAAAAGTGCTGTATACGCCACAGCACTTTTTTTTCCATCAAGCCAATGTTTAGGGCCCTTTACAAGCCCCATGGTTACGGCTAACAGACGATTGAGTCATTCTCAGCCAATTTGTCGAGCTACATGTTAGAAAAAAGTGTGGTTCGACGCGGTAGATTGGTCCTAAAATTGCATATCTTATTTTTTACTTAATTTGAAAAGTAAAATTAAGTGGTGTAAATGTTGTTACTTACATAGTTACTAAATTATTAAGTGGAAAGTTTCATTAAAATTATACATGGACTGATTTCGCCTTTATTTTCTTTTTGATATAATTTTTTTTATTACTATTATTTGAAACTAAAACTTGTTCTACGACTGTTGACAATAAATTTAAATAAATCCCATACAAAATTGGGAAATAGTAGTACGCAACTTATTTTTCAGTTTAATTATACAAATAACTCAGTAGAAAAAGCTCGCCGCGCCGCACCGCGTTCGGTCTGTTGAGCTCGTTTTAAGCTCGAGACGTGTCGACGTGTGCGTGTTTGTATACTTGCGATATTTCATAAAAGAACACTTCAGGTAAGAGATTAACATAATATTTTTAGTAGTAGTGATGGTTTAATTCTTGTAGTGCCTATAATAAAATACAAACCTTCCATAACATGAGTCCCGGATAGCACCATGGGATCAAAAGATTCTCCCTTCTTGACATGGTCCGATTCACCTGTGAGCGATGACTCGTCGACCTATTGAAGAAATAAAGTTTTTTATTAGTAAATATTGCTGGGTAGAAGCAGAGGCTACATATTAGAATTACAAAATGTTCTTAAGTACGCAGTTCAATGTTATAGCAACTTACGGCTCCACAGAACAGTCCATGAATGGTGAGAGTTAAAACAACTAATAAAACTTAAAATAAAATTAAATGTAATAAATCCATGATACAAAACAGTGTATTCCATAAGTCACCATCCGTAAGCTAACAACAACTCGTTGAGACCAAATTACTGTGCCACTATAGTTCAGTAGCAGCAGAGCTTCTTGTGAAAGAGTTCTTCAAGGGAATTATTGCTACCTAATCTATTTCTGCCATCAAGCGGTAATGTGAACATTACTGCGTTCCGATTTTGAAGCGTAAGAAGGGTGCTCTGCCGTCCGCTAAGTAAAAGGCGGCTAAGTGACAAATCGTCAAAAATCTGTTTTAAACACAAAATTATCTTTTATAAACAGTTAAAATTAGTTAACGTGTTCGACTTATCGGAACCTACCCTTTTTTTTTTTTTTTTTTCGACGGGGGGGAAATCTTTATGGATACCCCTGAGCCCAGGGAGACTCAGGGGTTATGTGGGGACTCTCCCTCCAGGCTTGAGTCGGAACCTACCCTAACGATGCATAGCTGAAATATTATTAAACAATTTCAATATTCTAAAACTGGGTTATGGTTTTTTTTATGACATCTCAATAATTTTTTTTGTCACTTAGTCGCGTTTTGGTTACCGGACGGCAGTGCTGCTGTCGATTGGATCTTTTAAATCCTATGACATCACGTAACGTCGTGTAATGCTTACAGAAGCAGTAAAAGAAAATCAGTACTTACAGGTTAAATACCATCGAGTATATAACCAGAAATACAGACGAAATAAGGGCCATATATTCCTGGTAACACATTAGCGATACAACGCTTATAGATAGTAACTCTCGTTTGCACTGAAATATAGTCAGGCCAACTACTGACCTGTGTGTACGTCTCCGTATATTCCAAAAAATATTCTGTATTTATTGTAATAAAGATAATATCTCTAACAATGCCGTGTTGTGGGAAAAACAGCAAAAGATCTAATTACAAAACAAACGGAATCGCATTTCATCGGTAATTAAATATTAAATATGTAATTTTGCAATTTTCGTCCATTATAGCAAAGCTCAAGTTAACTGGTCGATTTGAAGTGAAGCAGTTGACAACACCCATTGACGACATCCGTCAATTGGCTCGAATTCGGGCTAGCCAATCGGAGCGCAGTCGTCACAGTAATGATATGGCAGAATAGTTTTCAAACAAATTAAATGACATTTCGTCTCTATTTCTGGTTATATACTCGATGTTAAATACTAACGAGGTAGAAGCATTATTGATTTTACCGTTAGTGAAGTAATTTCGGTAAATGTATATAAATATATATATATATATGTACATATATATATATATATGCTCGATCAAAGCAAAATGAACCGTATTAGTACGGGACAATTTTGAATTCGAGCTGAGGTAGTATCGACTCTTAAACGTGAATTGTGTGTATCCTGTGCAATAAATTAGTAAACCCATATACGTCCCATTGCTCACACAGCTGCACATAATGTAATCTAATTACCAGACGCATTGACTTACAAATAAACAGACGTCTCTTTTTTCACACTAACTACGCATATGTATTGTTACTACGCATGTGAGACAGGAAACATTGTTTAGTCACGCTACGCAATGGCGTTTGTATTTTAAGCATGAATATTCACAAATATCTGCGCAAACCTATAAAAACTATCGTGTTTTATTTAAAAATAATATGTCATATTTACAATTCTATACAAATAACTACCAAAGAAACGTGAAACCCGTCTAGGTCGGCGATCATAATATAAAGCTGTACTCTGATGCACAAGACGCAATGTTATTTATTTTCAGGATTTATAGAATATAAAGTCGATTAATTGAGCAAGGATGTTGTAAAATAAAAATATATTTATATCTCCACAAAAGATAGGAATCATGGAAAATACAATTGAGTGATGCGGACATAAAGGTTAAAAACACAGCATTGCTGATTTCCAGTCTTCATCTGTAGCTAGCTGTTCGCTTGCTGTACCTGGCTAATGTGCGGAGTGTACACCAACTATATCTCCCTATTATGATTTTCTGTGAGGAAATGTGGAGTTTTGTGACTGTCTCTCTCACTCATATTCATGATTGCCGGTCACTCTCTCCGACTACATGAATCTGAAACCTAAATTTATCTAAGAGGAACTGAAAAGCCATTTTGACTCTAAAAAAGCAAGACTTACAAGGTTTTATACCGTTTTAGAATGTTGTTTAGTTGCGCCAACTTTTGTTGTGAATTGCCATGTAGTTCGGATTACTACATTTTTTTAGAGTTACCTTAAAATAATTTCTGTTAACAATTGCATGAACAAAATCAACTGTAACTTTAACGATTTCAGATTTCTTTGGCATTGTGTTCATTTTACTTTTTTTAATGATATCAAGTGACTATACGAACAAATCGTGCTCCTGATAATAAGGGACACGGTTGTCCATAACAGTTGCAGTGCCACTCAGGGCTTTGAATCGCAAAGATCTGAAGGGCACTGCCACTACATCCGTCACCCTGAGACATAAGTTGACAATTCCCATGTGCGTGTAATTTCACCAGCACCCTTACCCTTGAAAGTCGGAATGCAGTAATACTCCTATTACTGCTTAGCGACAGAAAAAGTTGGCAGAATTGCCCTGGACACACTCTTTCACAAGAAGTATTCCTACTACTAAAACTTCTTTTAGTAACCACACATAATGATAATATATAATAATAATAATATGTGTCAAACAACCACATTCTTTGCCTGGACTCAAATTAGGGAATTCCCTGTACTATGAGTACCAGAGACCCGAAATTCACTCTGGGGCACTTCCCAGAACATCCAAACCAATTTAGAAAAATTCATTTCCCAAATTGGGCCTACCGGGAATCGAACCTGGGACCTCCGCATCCAGCGCCTACAATGTAAACCATTAGGCCACCGAGGTCGTCATGGCGGCGGTAGCTTAGAGGGAAAACAATTGCTTCTACATTGAGATGTCGATGGTTCATATCCCTGTGGTGGTACATTTACACAAATATAAATGTCCAAAATGGGTTTTTTTTAATGAAGTTAGCTCAACTACAGTAGTACAGTTAAACTTATCGAAGTGAGTATAACATATATAGTAGTGACAATGTACAGCTGTCAAAAAAATATACAGTGGTCTAAAAGACAGAAAAGTTTGGGAGCCTCTGATGTAGGTGAAGCAATTTTTATAACTGCGTATAAGCGTATCGCGTTAAATACTCGTATTTATAAGTAAACAGGTAGTGATAGCGACGTCGTTATCACTACCTGTTTACAAATATATATTTGTTAAGATAAGAATACGGTGTTTATTTATCACATTCAAAACTTGAATGGTGTATAACTGCATTTATCAAGGAAATATCTTAGAGACTGTTCTATATAGTACCAATAATTTTACAAATTTTGTACCATACCATGATATTTTTATCCACTTCAATGATTATTACTGAAAGGGCATAAAATTTTAAATTATTTTATTTCTATATAGAATAAACTTTGTTATTCTATAAAATAAATTATTTTATAAAATAACAACTTCAGCGTATCTCAATAATATACCAAAACAAGCCGTGAGAACCTAACGGCTGTACGTCGAAGAAAATTCATAACCCTCGGAAAGCGTGTGATATTCCCAACCCTCATTGGACAAACGCGTCAGGCTATGGCCCAAACCCCTCGCTTGAGAGGAGACCCGTGCCGAGCAGTGGAACGTATAAATGGGTTGATGATTTACCAAAACAAAGGCCTACTTTCGGATCAAAACTAAAATAACGGCTAAATATTAATTGAAATTGAATTTAAATGCAATTCACTGTAAACAACAAATAAAATCCACTAATATTTACGCACCTGCTAGCAGGTAGGAACAATGTACCTAATTTTATTAAACATCTGTACAATTATTGTATTTTGACAAATAATAAATTAAGGTTATTCAAAAATCTCTCACTAGATGTCACTAGCGGCGACGAATGCCGAAAGTCAGTACAAAGATCTATAACAAAAACATATAGGAGAATTTCGACGAGTCGGTAACTGGACCTGCGGCTCTGAAGGTTAGAGCAAAGCTACGGTGCAGCATGGTTGTGGGTTCAAGACCCACCGGGTCGATGAAAAACTTTTTCTGTGTTTTCTTGTATTTATAATCATAACAAAACTAGGGGTTATTTCACAAAAAAAAATATCATTATTATAGATTTACCAATATTTCTACTATTAATTACTTAAATATAGCGAGAATGCAAATCAACACACTGTATAGGCGATTCCCTATACTACGAGAACAGAAAAGTGAAATTAATTCCAAGTTACTACCCACATTACATGAACCAGAACCAATTTAGAAAAGTTCAAATTGTCCTAACCGGGAATCGAGCCCGGGTTTGTACCAATCGCTGGGCCACTGAGGCCGTCGAACTAAACGAACGAAAACAATTGTGGTAATTTTCGACGATGTTACCATAACTAATCTTCAAATAAGAGGGAGATGATGAAGAGTTGATACTGGGCTGTCTGAAAAAATCCTTCAACATGATTAAAAAATATGAAGTAACTTTTTGGAGCACGCGGTATGAACACATTGCGCAAGCGCTTAATGTTGTCACACAAAGCGTATTTTCACATAAATGTGTTGGATACTTGTATTTAATTTTTATGTCAATGGCGTACATAGATAAACTAATAAGTAACTTAGTTAAAGTTTTTAAATGCATATTCTTTTACAATAAAAATTAACGACATGGTTGTTGAATACTCTGGCTAGTTTCTAGGTTTATTTATTTGTAGTTACAGGTTTCATAAAACGATCTGATATTTTTCTTATCTGCGTTAAAAGTTCATTCATTCACTACCAAACTAAAGGCATTTCTTATAAAAACGCATATTATTCATCACCGAATTCTTCTAGGATAGTGATATCTTTTTTTTATAATATCAAGTGACGGAACGAACAAGTCGTGCGTCTGATGGTAAGCTACACGCCTGTCCATAACAGTTGCAGTGCCACGCAGAGCTTTAAATCGCAAAGATCTGAGGGGCACTGCCACTGCGCCCGTCACCCTGAGATATAAGTTGACAAGTCCCATGTGCCTGTAATTTCACCAGCACCCCTTACCCTTCAAAACCATAACATAGCAATGCTGACATTCCTGCTTGGCGGCAGAAATAGGTGAGGTGGCAGGACTTCCTTGGACGAACTCTTTCACAAGGAGCTCTACTGCTACTATCTAACAAAGTACCAAATTCAAACAGACATTTCTATGGCAAAAGTTAATATTACAAGTTATATAATACAAACTAGCTTTAAGTACAATTTGCTATCTATGTCCAGTATGTCCAGGGCCCAAATGTTACTATTATTTACTTGTAACAAGTGTATTTATACCACAGTCGCAATAAACGATTATCTATTCTATTCTAAACTTGCGATAATTGCCTGCTGATAGATACTTCTTTGATGAATAATCGCGAAAACAGTCAAAATTGTGATGTTTTTTTAATTATAAACAGTCGTTCCTATTTCAATTAGTAAATTGAATAGTTCATTAAGCGAATGAAATTATATTTGTGATGTCTGGGAACAGTAGGGCGATTCACGTAAGTTCAAGCAATCAAAAAATCGTTGAAGTTACGTAGTCGTTCGATCGAAGTCCTATCCAAAATTGGTATTCACGTATCACTTGAACGAACGTTGATATGAATAGAGTCGAAACGTAGGTAACTACTAATGAACGACATCTTGAATTGTGAAATTTGACGTTCAGTCGTCGAAAGTCTATCGAAAGAACTGTCAAACTTGTCGTTTAGAATCAATTTAAGTTCGATTCATTTACCAGAATACGCTTTAACGACATTTGGATCGAACGACTTTAAAATTAGACTCGTTGAAGTTCGACTGTCACACGTGAATACGAAAAAGCAGTTCAACGACTAAATCGCTACGATATAGTAACGGTTTGATTATGTGAATCGCACTACTGATTTAATTACTAACGATAACGCAGGGTTTCTAATTTGACGTTTTATTTTTATTTTTTATTTTATTTTTTGGCTTGGGCCCAGTTAACTCAAGATCGGGATGCGTGGAGGAATCAGGAGGAAACCTGGGATACATCAGGCTAATTGTAATTTATTCAATTATAAATAAAAATATATAAGGAGCGATTACGCACACACACGCACTCAACACACGTACTAGGGAAACCCTGTATCGCGGGTGCCATGGACACACATATAGACAACCGCAAATTACCCCCAAACTCACGAAAGAAATAAATGTAGGCATACAAAATATTACTCTCGGCTCGGGAATCGAACCCGGGACCTCTGCGTGGCAGTCCATCATGGTAATCGTTTGGCCACAGAGGCAGTTTAAATGCAGGCAGATTAAATTGGTAACAACGAGTCGGAAAGACTGAATATGAATTCCGAAAGTTGGACCCCGATTCAGAACTCTTCGATATTTTTAATCGCTTCGTTCGATTGGATATCGTTCTCGAATCGAAAGGCGCATTCCTTTCCGATTTGGATACGATATCGTTATCCAACATCGTTTACGGAGTCAGTCAGTGAAATAGATTGTAAGAAAAATCAAAATCCTTTTATATACATTTTTAAGACTTTTTAGGCTTAAAATTTAGGGATGCATTGGTCTTGCATTAAAATAAATTAATAAAATTGAACAAAATCCAGACTTTATTTAAAATAACAAGAGATTTCCTTATTAATTCTTGCTTTGTAAACAATACGAACGTTCGGAACCTTTCATTCGATAACTGTGTTCTGAATAACGTTTGTAGCCTTTGCCGGTCGAGAAGTTAGAGTAATCGTACGGGTATGACCTCATTTCGGTTCAGTTTCAAATACGACAGTTTGACATTCGATTCGGGTATTGTGAATAAAAATGAAAAGAAATCGGTAGACACCTGAGTTATCGTAAGGTTCCGAATCGACCCCCAGATCAGAAATCCATCGTAAATAAGTCAATAGGAGGGGTCAATAATTTAACAAATAGTTATATAATGCAGGTGTAATTGCGTAAGGTAAAGTTGAACAAACACGGGGTCGCGGATAACCCAATAACGTTATCTGGACAATAGACATTGATAACCGGCACGTGACGCACGAATCGAGCGATACAAATCGGATACTGGTAGGGTTGACAATGATAATAATTGGACAGGGTTATTTATAAAACATTAACAATCTCGTAAAACTATATTACTAACATCATAAACAAGAGCTTCCATGGCTTTTAATAATTCATTAGATTTTAGTTGCGTACAAAAATAAATTTTTTTAAATAGATCGCACTGAACTGAGATAACTCTGTGCGATAACAAAAGAAAGCTAGCGTAAATATCAGTCTGCATGCGGAAGTGAATTTTCCGAAAATGTATAAATAAATAAAGAAATGTATAGTCAGTGTTTTTTGGAAGAAACGGCGTAAAGACATTTCGAAAAAAATGTTGTAAAACATTGTTTGTAATGTGTTTTAAAATATTTTCGTCCTGTTTTAAAATTAACCTTTTTAAACTTTTGGTTTTAATAAAGTTTTAAAATTAAATTTATAGAAGAAGAAGTACATTATTATTCGAAATTTCTATTACTCAGTAGCACGCATTTAATATTTTACTTACTACTTGTCTACAGTTGTAATTTTTCGCAAAACCGACTCGACGCTTTGTAATATTACTGTTGGCAACCCTAGATAAGCCGCAGATATAGAAATTACAGCTACCTGCTCACGATTAATATTTGATGTGATAACACACAAATATTGGTTTTTCGCTTAGTCTAAACAAGTTTTTGTGTTTTACTTAACCTTGTAACTTGTTATTAAAAAAGCAGACGTGTTTACGTTATACGGAACTTTTACTTTCATTTATTTAAACATTTTATGACGTATTGAAAATTTTCTAGGCAGCCTGACGTACACTTTTAAACTATGTTGCAGACGTATTAGGCGCCGCGCAAACGTGTGTTTTGTGTTGGATACAAGCAACCGGCAAGTAGAAGCGAATATTCTATTTTCATACAAATTGCGGTTGCTGCAACTGGCGACCGTGTCCGGTTGCCGCAACCCGGCGACTGTGTCGATTTCATATCAATTGTATGAAAACAAAATATTCGCTTCTAGTTCCTGGTTGACACACGTTAGCGCGGTGTCTTACTTTGCGGTGTGTTATGCTAAACAACTGTCATATTTTGTTTACTAATTCTACGATTTTCTAGTTTAATAATAATAATGTGCCTGACAATCACACCGATCGCCTGGTCTCAAACTAGGGGCTTATCACCTAAAGCTCATTTCCAAAATTGGTTCTACCTCATTCAACATTCTCATCTAAGGCCCACACTGAAAACCTTTTGACTTTTGGAAAATACTGTTTTGTATCGGGGTTTATTAATCCTAATTTAATAGTTATTTAAAAATTTACCTTAAGGTCATTGCTCTGCAGCAGTATTCCGTCGGCGGGCAGCAAGTCTCCATATTTAATCTGGCAGATGTCCCCGACGACGATATCACTTATAGGGACCTGGTTCACTTCGCCGCCCCGGATCACTGCGAATTTGTGCTCGCCCTCTATCCGCGATTGAAGACCTCTGCGAAATTCATAAACGACTCGTAAATACAGTATGTCAGTGTTAGAAGAAGGATAAAGAAGTTTAATTGTCAATAAGCTGGAATGAGAATGTGAAGCGGTTCAGAGGTAGAATAAAAAACTGTTATTCATATTATTTGTTAATATGTATGTAATGAAATGAGGCATTTTGTACTTTCCATTTTTTTACTGAAAATCAGCGCCACGAAACGGTTTAAAACAAAAAGCCTTTTGTGGCTAAACAGTTTTCTTTCTTTCTTTCATTTGTTTTAACTCTAAGAGCGGTAACCCACGGCGACTTTTAGCAGCAATGCAAACGCGATGCAAGCGCGCCACTGCATCGATACAAACGCGCGATTGTATCACTACACTTGGGATTTATAGGCGATTGCATCGATGCAGTCGCGCGTTTGCATTGATGTAATCGCCTATAAATCGCAAGTGTAGCGATGTAATTGCGCGATTCATGAACGCGCGTTTGCATCGCTGCTAAAAGTCACCGTGTGTAACCACTCTTATATAGTTTGTGTGTACTGTGTTTTTTTACGGAAAATGATTTTTATTTTTATGATCGTATTCATTAACGTACCTAAATTGCCTTTCTTTCGTATAATCGTTGAACGCTGTAACTATGACGACGACAATGACGGATATTAAGATCGCCAGGCCCTCGATCCACTGGTAGTGCCCTTCATCTTCATCAAGATGTCCTGGAATTATCAATAAACAGATTAATTTTGTAGTTTATACCACAGGCGACAAACACAAGGGTCAATCAGATCGAACGTTCTTTTATAGCCTTATAAATAAACCAAACGTGGTCAGAGTTCGGATACAGTGTTTGCATTCCGATTACACACGCTAATGTGCAAAAGACAACAGTTCTAAAGCTATTATTTTAAAGCTAAAATTTAATTGCTATGAGTTCGAATTTCCCGCCCTGCGCATAACACGAGCATGATTGGTCGATATAGCGTTCCCTTTCCGCGTCCCGCACAACGTGTGGAGAGAGCGTTTCATCGCGGTCAGTTTATAGGGAATTTGTTTAGCTTATACATTGGAATGAAAAACGACATAACAGACCAATCGTGTTCCTATTTGGCCTACAGGAAATGCTAGTTAAACAAAGCCCTTTTATATAAAAGTTTGCCACGTTGTAAATATTCATGTGAAAGCTCTGAAGGCGGCAGCGTTTTTGTTATTCAAAATATGATAGACAGGATTATATTTATAGTGTTCATACGAAACAAAAATGGGATTCCATTAGTGTTATAGTACAATCTTCATACTGTTAACTGCACAAACGCCCATTAACAATGCGGCTTTATGTAATAAACTGTCTCTAACTTTGCTTTGATAAAGCAAAAAAAAACAGAGTTAACGACACATTACTTTCAAAGATAACGTGGCACACTTTTGACAATTACGACTAAGTAGCTAAACATAAATTTCTAGATCAAACAGATAAATAGGATTAGGTTGGTTATTATTTCATTAGATATTTAAGTTATGATTATTTGGTTTTAAATTATCTTTATAATATAGAATAAGTTATTTTTGTAAAGTGAAAGAAAATACATGATGTCAACTTAATTGAGTTTGAATGTAAATTGTGACACCACTCATTAATATGGATAATTCTGAAATCGCGAAAACAACATCAGGTATTCCACCCATAGGACCGGTTTTTTTTCTCGCAATTTCACAGGGATATTTATAGTAAAAGTTGTATGTATTAACATAGTATAAGATGAGTATGGCAACTCCGTACAAAAGTAGCAGCGCGCCCGCCGCGCGAATGTATGCGTCTGTACAAAGCGCGCGGCGGTCGCGTACACATACAAGCCGCGCTATTACGTTGTACGGAATTACTATATTTCTCTTATTTTACTATGGTATTAATGAGCACTAGTAACTCCCTTCGGGTGTAACGCAATTAAGTTAATATCCTGTATAACGTGAAATTGTTATATGTTTATTAATTGCCGATTCAATAAATGTTTTAACTACCGACATAATTAATGACTAAGTTAACCGTATAGCACTCTGCACTCGGTAGTAAGCGCCCGATTGAATTAAATAGTACCTAGAGTGGTATAATCGTTTAACCGTTACTATTCATAAATCACGATTAACTCCCAGATGCGTATTAACTTACAGGACATCAAATCTAAGTAATAATTTCATCCGACAATGAACAAAAAGGTATTGAACAATTTAGAATATAACACCAGGTAACAAGCCGAAAGAAGAAACAAAAGAGTCGGTCTGTGTCTGAAGAAAGGATTTGTAAGTTAAAGTTAAGTTAAGAACAAAAATAAAATAGTTAATATTATTTACTGGATCTTGGCAATGGGTGATAACCGGATTTTTGTTACTGCGATTCGATTAATCAAACGACAAAATTATAAAAATTGATAAAAACTTTACATTTAAACTTGTTTTCAAGAAAGTGTACTTCTACAGTTGAAGTGGAGTGTAAATAGGGTTATAGATAGGTTATTTATTCATCATAGTAATTACTACTATACAAGACGTCAATTGACGACATTGGCATGCGATACAAACGACAAATTTGACAGTTGCACGACATTTTTGTACAGCGTCACTATTGTCATAATTTTTATTGTAAATGGTAACACCAAGTTGAAGCTCACATTGAAAAGTGACCCTGCCACCACACCACACCATAAAAAACACGCCCCCTCCAAAACTGAAGGCCTATTCTGTTTAGGGTCACAGCCCTATTCTGGTTAGGGTCACTTTCTAGTAGGTACGACATCGAAACAACATTTATCTTACGAAGACAAACCTTTGGCTTGTACATTATTCCAAAAATTACTGTCGTTATAAGCTCGCCTTTTGGCTATGAAAAAAAAAGAAAAAATTGTGAATAAAAATATAGTTTCTTTTCGGTAACTTTAAAGTATTCGTTGCTTTAAGGCTCTTGATTAGTCGCTTTATATTTTAGTAAAGAAAGAGGTTTAGAAAAGACAATTAACGTTTAAAAATAAATGGAGGTTAATAAATATCACCCTAAATGTAGAAAAAAATTAATAAAAAGACTTAATTTACTTGCAATACATTATACACTACTTCTAATTATTTTGGTACAATAATAAGAAAAACGAATCAAGTTTCGATTTAAAAATGATACAGATCGTAACAATAAATTTTCAACAGTAGATTCTGTTACGTAAATAGCAACGTTCGATCGTGTATAATGTGAACTCAGCTTTCAAGTGAACAGTTCAATGGGTCGCGCTGATCCGTTCGATTGTGAGAATATAGATAATTCGCTTTTATAAATATAAATAGAACTTCTATACGCAAATATAGACACCAATTATGCATTGATACAAAGTCGATGTTTTGTAGTAAGGACGAAAGCGCCATTTCGAAAAATTTTTCAGTGGAGATTGTTCTAGGTTTTAACGACTGTTTTAAAATATTAACGTCCTATTTCATTAAATACTTAAATTAAATTTTGGTTTTAATTAAGTTTAAGTTTTAAAATTGAATTTTAAACAGGACGTAAATAATTTAAAACAGCCAACTAAGACATTTTCTCCTGAAAAAATTTTCGAACTTGCATTTTCGCCCTTTCTACAAAACACCGACTTAAATGCGAAATTGTGAATTGCGCTTTTTCAACATGAAAGAACACAATTCTCCATTTTGTTACTCTCGTGCACACTTTTAGAATTTCAAGGTGCAAGGATCGTAAAGTTTAAACGTTATTGCACTTGAGCGCTTGCATAATTAAACACAAAATGCATGAATATAAGGTACAGTTACAATGTACCGGTACCGGTATGGTACCGGTAAAAAAACTATGTACATTTTATCGTACTAACTTTATTTTATTTCTTTTGATCTCTGACACTCGTTGTGATGTAAATAACTACTAATTTTAATATATAAATTTACGTTTACCTATTTGTATGATTTTGGCTCTAAATTGTATTGAAAGGCACCAATCACTGCACTACATCAGTAATTACAAATAACATTTAAAAAAGTAGTAGATTTTATAATTTATCGGTAAAAGATTTTTGATACCGGTAACCAAAAACGCACATAAATTGTACTGTATCTTAATGCGTTTTGAATTGATTTGGCACGCGCTGAAACGTCTATAAGGGTTACATGAAAGTAACCAAACTGGTACGTTTATTAGACAGTATTTCAATAATAAAGTACTTGGAACGGATTTGGAAAAATAATGGATTGGCCTAAATCGTTGTGCTTTCCACGTATCTCTAATTAAGTATAATATATTTCATAGTTTACGGTACTTAAATTAAATCTTTATATAAGTTTATTTATTTAAGGCACAAACGTGACGTTGTTATCATTTTCAAATATTATCATTAAATTGGTTTTTAAACAACATTAAAACGCATTTCATTAACTAACATTACAAGAAGAAAAGGCATTTGTCAAAATTGTACCATTTTTACTAATTTGCCATTGTAAATATGCAATTTTGACAAACAGGAAAAAAACGTTATTACCTTAGATAGTGAAGATGCATTACCATGATTGCACTCTCGTTGTATAAACAATACAGTTACACAGTGTTTTTTATTGTCGTTTCATTAAGGGGATGTCAGGCTACATCTTGACAGGTGACTATGAAGAGGGAAGGTAATAAAAAGGAAAAGAGACGGTTTCAGGTAAAAACCAGTCGCAATGAAACGAAGGTAGTTTTTAATAAAATACAGGTGTCAATTCAGGCAGGGAAACTAAAGTTTAATTCAAATTCAGTGTATTCCTTTTCGTGAAAGAAAGAGGGAAGAGTTTCTTAATTTCTGATGACAGGTTTTAAGTAACATAAAGGCACGGGATAAAGATAAGGAACGTAAAGGTAAGGACTTGTTCTTGACCACTGCTTAGCCCTTAAGCAAAGATAGGATCTACGCTGGAACTAGCTCGCCCAGAAGATTCAGCCGCACCTTAAAGATACTTGGGTTGTACGTGCTTAGAAACACAGTCGCAGGCGGGTAATTCCATTCCAAGGCTGTGCGCATAATAAGGGATGACGAAAAGCGCTTAGTACGCCTAAAGGGAGTATCGATCAAACAAGGATATCCCGCCGTACGTTTGGATGTCCAATGGTGAAAGGGAGAGGGCGGGATGTGCTGATGGCGCTTATGAGTGATGAGAGAGAAATGGAAATTGATAAGAATGTATGTACATACATACAGTAATAAACAGTGATCGAGGTAGGTAGACTATATTTACCTATCTTCGAGGGACAGAAACAGAAAGTGGACACTACCTTACGACAACAATTTTTGTCCAAATGAAAACGTTGTTTGGGACAGGTAGGTATAATATATTTATTTAAACCGTGTAACTGTACTATAGTATGAGCGCTTTAACTAATTATGTTCCAGGCAACCACACCAATTACCTGGTCTCAAACAAGAGAATTCCTTGTACTATGAACACCAACTAGAGCAACGGAATTCAGTTCGTGGCATTACTTTTAAGTTCATTTTCCAAATTGGTCGTATCGGGAACCGAATTCGGGACCTTCTTCTATACTATCTACAGTGCAAACAGTTGGGCTACCGAGGTCGTCAAAACTATTACTCTGAGTTTTATGTCTCCTTATTTACTAAATACTAGGTACAATGGACCTTTATTAAATTAAATTAAAAACCCATGAACGCATCTTCACCTAATTAATAATTTAAGGATATAACAATGACAAAACAAGGAATACATATTATTTAGCAAGCACAAAGGTAAGACAGGGTAGGGGTGCGTTTACTACTCGATCTGTACTCAAGTTCTTGCAACTAAATCAATGTTAAAATTTCCGCCATGGTTTCTCGTATAACCAATTAATTAATTACTATAATAAAACACTGTATAGAGCCAATTCTGTAGTTCTAAACTAAATTTGAAAGGTCTAAAGGTTTGAGGTATTCCCACATTCATTATCAAATATTTATACAGGAGCTATACAAATGTAAAATATCAAACAATATCGTTTCCACTATCAATATGTACGATATTAAAAAAACATATAATTTTTCGATTAATATTGATAGTTTTGCTGAGGATACTGTCTTTAGACCTATAAAATTTAGAGTATAAGAAAATCAACGTAATTGGCGTCTTTAAGTACAGAGGGGAAAGACAGTCGACATGCTTAAGATGGATGCATGCTTTTTTTACTTAGAAGGGTAGTCAATTTATATGGTTTCCGATTTTATTTTCAGTCCACATTATAGTGTAAAAACTATGGAGGCGGAAAACATAGATATTGAACATTTAGAAGGGATGGGAAATGACGAATTCAAAGTAGTAGTAGAAGACGATCTAAATTTCATGAAGAATAATGTGACTGTATATCTACTAGAATCCGATGACTACGAAGAGATCTTGCTTGTAATGTTTCATGTAAGTGAAACAGAGGGTAAATTAAATATTTTTCATGAAATTTTGGTCCAACTATGACGTCGTATTTAAAATGTTGACAACAAACCATTACACCTAAAATGCGGCTAAACACTGAAATTCAACACAGTGCAAGACAGGGTAGCGATTCTGATATGCTTTTAACTGAAATGAAACAAAAATTGATAAAATTTTAGGCGTTGATTTTCAAATATAAAGGATGATGCATTAAAAATAGAGAAGGCACGAACTATCGGCCGAAATCATAAAGTCAAGGCAGTCTAGGTGTCCACATCGGGTCTCTTCTTAAATTTTTAACGAGCATAGCAGAATCGGTAACAAATAATTACGGAAAACCACATTCAATTGATTTAGTTGCATTTTAAATTGTAACTATTATATATAGTTATAAATCATGACATAAACGAGGGCATGAACTCCGTGCAGTACGCCTCAAAAGCAAAACTAATTTTACCGATCTCTAATTGTCACTTTTCATATCAGTTTAAAACGGTGAAAATTTTTAGGCATCTAAAATTAGTTTCTATTTGAATAAATATGCACCAGAATTGAGACCATCGTATACGTTTTTTCATAACATACTATTAATTGCTTGAGTACATTGCTAAAAAAACGAGCAGTGTTACTTCTTATCTATAGTTTGTCTTACCAATTTCATCTAACGATATCCATATTGTTATTGAAAAAGAAAATACACTCATTAATTTTACATATTATTGTAACAGTGTATGTGTGATACGATCATCTCGCGATAACCTTTTTTTGGTTGTATATTGTAGGGACCTACATTAGTAATGAACAGTATTCGTTTTGTTTTTATGGTACAGTAATCATTAAAATACGAGTCATCTGAAGGCTACCATTGAAATCCGCTATCAGAGCACTAAATCGTCTTCATTCTTCTCCATGCAGCCACTAGTGGGAGAGTTGGACTACACTGCACGTTCCAGTAGTGGTCACTTCAAAACCTTTGGTTGTCTGCGAGTTCGGCGCCGCGCAAACGTGACTCTTGTGTTGGATACAAGTAAGGCTAGTAGAACCGATCCGGTTCCTAAAATTTTGGTTTTGGGTACTGGGCTTAGCTCAGTACCGGTACTTCTGGTATTACCGGTACTTCTTGAAAAGCTTAAACTGTAACCAGTTAGTATGCTTTTTCCGGGTTATTCGTGCCTATTCATATTCATGCAATAATAATAGCATAAATAATAAAGAAAAACTTCATTCTTTAATAAAAAAAAGGTATATTCAAAATATTTATTTGAGAGATAATTACTATTAAATTTAACGTAACATAATATCGTAAAATCACATTGTAGTTACTTAAGTATTAATAAAGTTTAAGTTGCGTTGTAATAGCGAAAACCTCCGTGCGAAGTTGCCAACGTGCGATATTACTCATGGCTCAGTAGGTAAGTAGTTCCTTGCTATAAACTGGAGTATCGGTAATCTATAATCGCGGTACCGGGACTGATTGCATCTCGTCAATGCCGGGATTTCACAGTATTTTCGGAACCGGGATTTCCCGAGAGCAAGCCCTAGATACAAGCAACCAGCAACTAGAAACGAAGATTCTATTTTCATACAATTACGGTTGCCGCAACCGGCGACTATGTTCGGTTGCTGCGACTGCAATTGTAAATTTTATTTATATATATTATTGTATGAAAATAGAATATTCGCTTCTAGTTGCTGGTTGGTTGTAACCAAGACAAGACACACGTTTGCGCGGCGCCTTCTATACGCCTGTCCAACGTTTACTACTTCAAAGAGGCGACTCCGGTCCGGTAACGGATCTCGATTAATAATGGAATTTATCATAAATCACCAAAAAAATATTGTTCATTAATAACATCTGTTCCTTTGTGTCACTGTTACGAAAATAGTATTTTTTGTGTTCCATTTATCTAATAGAATTAACATTGTCTAACGAACGACACAGAATTGTATATATCTATATTTAAAAGTACAAAATTCTAAATTTTTTACTGCAACAAGACATCGATTTTCTATGTCTAAGCTTTTCCTACGCAATAACAATGATTCAATAACTTTTGTTGCAACAAAGTCACCTACCTGCATGTTGTTATAAACCTTAGTAGTTATAGGGAAGCTTAGGGCCACACACCACACAATGTAATGGGCTCGTGACAAAAATTGTAATAAGCTTGGAGGCGTCAATGTACAGCGCAATCTATTTTTTTTAAATTTTTGTTTCCAAAAGTTTTACTACGGAGCGCCGGTGACTTATCTGTGATATGTATTCAAAAAAGGAACTACCACTATCACATTGAAAAAAGTAAAGTAGGGCCATTGACTTACAAATAAATGGACGACGGGTCTAATACAAAAACCACGAAAAAAATGTCCCAAGTCAACCTATTTAAACGTAGTGACATGTAAAGGAATATGAAAAAGCTAAAACGTTGAATTTAAATTGTAATGTCACCGCAGTACTGTCTAATTTTACTTGCTTCGCCGTCAGTCGAACAAACGAAGACTAGAGCGTGAATGACGCTCTGTATACAATTTTAACGCCCTATAAGTTCGGACACTTTTTAGCGCGGACCCGACGTCCATATAATTGTAAGTCTTTTTTGAGGACCCAGAAGCATGTGGCTAAAGTGTACGGAGATGTTAATAACGAAATGCTAATGATTGATAAAACGCAGCTATTCTCCGTTTTGATGTTATAGATACTGGGCCCCATTAAGGTTACGATTATGAAAGTAAGATAAGTAACTCGCAGACTTGGTGTAATAAGGCCACATCTGCAATACGACAAGTTTTAGGACAGATTAAAGATTTTTTTGAACAAAATTAGTCGATAAGTTAAGAGTTATTAAACGTCATATACATAATTTGTTTCATGTAATCTGTATTATTCGACTACAAAAAAAAGGAGGAGATTCTTTATTGAACTGTATTTTTCTTAGTGTGTACGCGATTACTTCGACATTTGTGAACCGATTTCGATGATTCTTTTTTTTTGTTGGAAAGGTTTCTCAGTGGTGTTCCCAACTGGAGAAAATATTCCACCTCTAATGGTGGAAAATTAGGGGATGAATCAGGTTTATTGGATTTCAGTAATTTTCCGTCAACCGATTTTAATAAAACTTGGCAAATAGATGTAATTTCACCAACTTTTGGTGAAGGTCGGTTTTTTTTAATAAAAAAGTTATAATTATTATTGACATTTTTTATGAAATAAGTCCACTAGTTTTGTTATGAAAGATCATCAAAGATCGTCCACACAGAAAAATTTCTTGGACCGATGGGACATGAACCCACGACCATGTTGCACCGTAGCATTGCTTGAGCCACAGATCAAGTTACCGAGCTGTCGAAATTCTCCTATGTGTTTTTTGTCATGGATCTTTGTACTGGCTTTCGGCATTCGTCGCCGTGGTGACATCTAGTGAGAGATTTTTGAAAAACCTTCACGATTGTTCCATGTGTTCGAGCTTTGTATTAATAATCATATCAAAACTAGTGGACTTATTTCACAAAAAATCTCAGTAATACATTTGATCAAAAAGCGACATCGACGTCAGTTGAGGCAATTGTAAAGATACCGGCTGCGGTGAGGTTTTTGAAAAACCTCTCCCTAGAGACTAGCTTTTGTTATGTCTTAAGCTTTTATGACTTATGGTCACATGTGGCTTTATTATACCAAAGGGTCGCTTAAATCCGCATCCATTTTTGTGGCTAACTTGCTACATCGTAAAGTACACATTGTCACTTTCAGATATTTATTTTAGTCTAAAAAGAAACAATATTACAACGAATTAGTGTTCATTGAACAGAACGTAAACAAACCTAAATAGTTTAACGAAAATCAGCAACAAGCATTAAATATTTCAAATGTGCAGAAGTATTAAAATCCTTTTGATCTATAGGCCAAAATATTTGCTTTGTCATGTTTTAGTTTGCTAAACAACGGATGCCGCAATGTTTAATTTCATTTAGTGATTTACCACTGCAATAATGTCTTTAGTAGTGAATAGTTTGTGTCAGGGTTTACTGACTAGTAAACTAAATGCATTACATTTATTGTTTTAGAAAGGTGTAATATGACACTTATACAAACACTACAATAGGGGCACTACTCTCGAGGCAAAAATTCCGTTTCCCCACTATAGATCATTTCGCGACTACTTTCGAAGTTGAAGCTGTTCGAAACAGTCAAATCGCGTTGTCATACATTCTTAGGCCGTTTCCTGATTTGGCGGTGCGGTAGTGGTGCGGCGTCGATACGGTCGGTATACGCCGTATCGAATGCTTACCGAGCGCCTATATTTCAATGTGCGCTTCCCGGTTGGCGCGGTTTGGACAGGAGCGGGAAGAAATCGTTTCGGTTTACGGTATACCGCGCCAAACAGGAAGCGCACACTGAAATATAATACTGCTGCGTATTACTGCGTATACCGAGCTTACAGATACCGCACCGCTACGACACCGACAAGTCAGGAAACGGTCCTGTTCTAGCCCCAATCGAAACTCAAATCTGTATGTATGAGTGGTTTTTAAGAGATGTAAAAAACTAAGTTTGTGTCCGTAAATAAAAAACATACCTAAAATTTATGTTGAAGAAAATAATTCCGAGTTGAATTTTAATCTTAACCCGTTGAGGGACAGTAACACCGTTTACCGTAAATTTAAACAGAATAGTATGTGAAAATACGGGGTACCCCGATTCGCTACATGGATCTCAAAAAACCAACTACGGGCTTTACACTGCGATTCCCAAGTGCTTTCTGTGTAGTCGACGCCTACTGCTACTCCATAGAGAAGTATCGACAACGTACTGGCATAATCAATAAATTACATTGAATATTTTATAAAATATTGATTCAATATACATAAGCACTACGGCAAGAAATATAGTGACATTTTCGTGAGCTGTACTATTTAAGTGTCTATACTACCTTAAATGGCTTTGGTTGATTACGCATAACAGAGAAGATGTTGAATCAATCACTTTGAAAATAGTAGTTTATGTAACTGGTAGTGTGGGTTTACGAAACGAGCCGACAGGCGAGTGTCATAAAACATCTCCCGAGTGTTTTAATGCCTAATTATGTACGGTTACATACACTGCTTTATCTATACACTTATTATAAGCTCTCTGTGATGTGTTCAGGAACCGCATGTTACGACTGGCGAAATGGCGGCAAATAAAACTTTTCTCACGCATGTCACACAACCGTAGTTTTTATTTTAAATTTAAAGACAAATTAGAATCGGCCCCAACTATCATGTCGTTTTATATCAAGTAACGTGTGAAATTGTCAAAATTGTTTGCTATTGACATTTCATTTCGAATAAAACTTCATCTCGACGATATTAGAATTGAGGTCCAATCATATTGTTTTGTTTTTCAGAGATGTTCGAAATTGGAATAAAATAATAACATCGAAACATGGAATTCGATGTTATTATGAAGCAATAATAACATTTTAAGAAATTTGTCCTAAGAAAACAATTTACCTTTATGCTGGTCGTAATTTGCGTTTTTTGAATACATTATAGAGAGTTTATGATATTTGTGTAGATAAAATATATAGTAAAATTGAGGATATACACTGATTACTATACGGTGTGAAAACACGATTCCTAAAAATTGTCACGATAGAAAAAAAACATAAACTTACTCGAAATTTTACAAGAAAACCGCTGTATTAGATAGGTACTTTACATATACCAATGTTTTTTTTAATATCAAGTGAACTAAGTAGAACACGTATAGTATACGTATACATTTTTCAAATGGCTTTAATGTCGTGTGAACAGTTTTTTTCATTTCTGAAACAAAGCCAGTGAGCCTACCGCGCGATCCAAACAAAATGGAACGGGAAAAATTTTAATTCGACCTGAAATAGAATGGGCTCTTAAATACTGTTAATGAACGGGTTGAGTGCCAAAGACGTATCGTTATTCATTCTACGGTTTCGTTGTAGTTTATATACTGTGATCTTGTTATGAAATTAAACAGGCCAATAAATATTTACAAAATACCTTGTGACTGTATACTTTAAGATGTAGCCAGACGTGCGATAGTGATTTCTCTATCAGATCATGAGCAGTAATGCTCTCTTTTGCATAAAATAATCTTGCAGTAGAAAATCGCCAATGGTGTTTTCAAGAGTGTAATGTAAAGTTTTCAAGGTATGAAGTAAAGAAAATAACTCACCAATAGCATTAGGGTCATCGGGCGGTTTGTAGAAACTCAAGCCCAACGATACAACAGCGGCTACCTCAAGGATGATAAGGGTGACGTCCTGCAACGCCTCCCATACTAACGTGAGGAACGTCTTGGGCGGCTTAGGGGGAATTAGATTCGAACCGAACACTTCCCGCCTATGCTGCAAGTCCGCTTTCGAACCGCTAAGACCTGTGGACAAACAATACGTTAATTAGATTTTTTGTTATTATTGACTGACTTCGTTATAGAGTCTATTTGGGTCGACCTACTGGATGAAGACTAGTTGGTCGTCCCAGATATCGCTGGAGCTAGGAATGCCTATTATGATTCGATTTTTAAGGTTCTCAATTCGACTGTTATGTTTTTCTTTCTGTTTTTTGTATGTATGTTACGTGATAACTCCGGCCCCGGCATTTGTGAACCGATTTTTATGATTCTATTTTTGTTCGAAAGAGGGTACGACCCGACCCTGAAATTGAGGTGTTAGACTTTATTATTATCAACAATTAATATTGAAATAGTCTACTCTGCTATTAAATTTGCCAAAATTTCAAGTAATACACATAGAGTGGATAATAACTCTCTCTGAGATCCCGGAACAATTAAAAATAAAGGCAAAGCAGTCATATTTTTACTTACAATTACAAATCTTTTTGCCCAAATACCGCAGTAAAGAAATAATTGCTAGTTACACATCAAAAATATAGAACTAAATACAACATAATAATTCCGAGATTTCAGAGGGAGGTATTATCTACTCTGACGATTTCGATCTCAGGTCATAAACGAATTTGTTTCTGAATCTAAGGGATATCGGCCTTGGCAATCTTAAATAATATGGATGCTTAAAAGAACCGCCCACTCTAGATTGTTCCCTAGGGTATACCTTAGTGTTAAGGGTGGAATCCAAGAGATGGGTAAAGTGTAATGTGTAACGGAAAGTAATGGCCTTAAACCGTAAACGCAAGTTTTTCTTTATTGCTGGTCGGTAAACATTTCGCTCGGTTCTCACTTAATAATAAATGTCGATGTTTTCGGTTACATAGTTTCAATACAATTTGAATTGTTTTTGGGCTGAGCTTCAAGTGAGGTCACATAGTTGTTAAAAACACCGGTTTATAATCCTAAGCAGGATTCGAGTTATCAAAATGTTTATTTTCTTTGATAATTATCACGATAATTATCCATACTGATTAATAATTTTATCTCTTTAATATTTGAATAAAAATGGCAAACAATGAGAAAACTAAATAAACATGACGATAACGCTCTGATACAAACACATGGCATGACATTGCCAGCAGTCGCATTTTGTTGTTCCAATAAATTTTATAGATATTAATTTTATAAATATTAAGATTAAATTAAGGTATATTTTATCACGATAATTACATTTATAATTATCATGTCGAACCCTTATAGGATTAATTGATGATTATAAGGAACTGATTTATTTATTAGCTTATATTTATAAGCGCAAACAGCTTTCACCGTCGAAAACTCCTCTGAAATGGAGAACCAAAAACGGCTGTTTCATACAGTCTGTCTGTCAAATGGACTATTTTACAACGAATGTTATAAGCATGGTCTTATCTCTACGGTACCTAGTTCAAGTTTTGTACATTTAAAAAACATTTGTAATCGAAGCGCAGTGAACGAAGCTTTCTTGGCATCCGTTCAAATTGCACGAAGGATAATGCCGTTCCTCAACTAATATGCATGAAATGCTAATTTCAGCATAAAAAATACAATTATAGAAATTCAATTTTTGATCTGTGAACTGACATAATGGAGGTAAAAGGTTATCAATGTTAAGTTTATTAAAAAAATCTATAAAAAATGTTATTATAAAAGAAAGAAAGTATACGTTGAATAGGTACGAAGAATGAACTATTAATATTTACCTAATATGGAACAGATATGGAAATTATATTTCGCATGTTGAAACAAATAGTGTCACAAAATGAAAATCTTACGTTTTCAAATTTAAATGTATTTTCAGAAATTCATTAGAGGTCAGTTCTCGAAGATGTTTTCGTGTAATGAAGAAATTATTAGTAGTAGAGATTTAAAGCGAACGACAGTTCGGTAAGTGCAGAGGTTACCCATGGTAAATAGTTGTTTTGAAAAGGCCAAAGTTTAAAAGGACTATTATAAGTTGACCTGAAGCATTAACAAGGTAAAATGAATTGTTAATGTAAGAAAAGCAATAGCGTCATTATCATATTTCGTATTCTTCAGACAAGCAGAAAGATAAAGGGGATAACTATCTCTATAAATACGAAGAGAAGAAAAACACAGCTCTGAATAATACACGTAATTTACAAATGGCAAAAGAAAGATGATGAATTTCACAAAATACTTTAACCCAATATAAGGGGTGCAAAGACAATGCATTACCATCCATCATGGAGAGGAGGGGTGCGGGGCATGGGTGGGCCTGGTAGGGTTGTACAAAGTTACACGTATGTGGTAGACGACTTGATTTACATCTACTGTTAAAGATTTTACATATGTCAGCCCAGAAATATTTTAGTAGCAGTAGAGCTCCTTATGAAAGAGTTCGTATAGGGAAGTTCTGCCATCTCTCTATTTCTGCCGCCAAGCAGTAATGTAAGCATTACTGTGTTACGGTTTTGAGGGGGAAGGGTGCTGGTGAAATTACAGGCCCATGTGCCTCACTTATCAACAAATTTTCTTTATGTCTCAGGGTGACGGATGCAGTAGCAGTGTCCCCCAAATCTTTGCGATTTAAAGCTCTGAGTGGCATTGCATCTGTTGTGGACATACGTGTCGTTTACTAACTGGCGCACGACTTATTCGTCCATCGAGTATATAACCAGAAATAGAGACAAACGTCATTTAATTGAAAACTATTACGGCCAAATCATTACGGTGACAATTGCGCTGCGATTGGCCAGCTCAAATTCGAAACAATTGACGGGTGTCGGCAATTGTTTCACTTGTTTGACAAAATAATAGAGGCATATTTTAGTAACGAAATTAATAATTATTTACAGGCAAATAACATCATAAACAAAAAGCAATACGGGTTTCAAAAGGGTCGGAACACTAATCAACTAATATCAGACTTCACTAATGAAGTGAACGTGTATTTAAACGAAGACAAACATGTGATAATTTCGTTTATAGACTTTAGCAAAGCATTTGAAACTTTACACCTAAATACACTTTACGATAAACTGTATGACAATGGTACACAGGGCCCGTTATTAGAATGGTTTAAAAACTATCATGAAAACAGGTATACCGCAGTCAGCATAAACGGAGGAATTAGTGACTAGATATTACCGGAGTAAGGCACAGCACAGGGTTCAAATATTGCCTCCACACAATTCTTGATGTACGTAAACGAAATGTGTAACTTGTTTGCGGAAGGATCTGTGTACCAGTTCGCGGACGATAAATGTCTACTCACACTTAGACGTAGGGACTGCTCAAAAAGTTATGCAAAATAACTTTGATACTGCGTGTAACTGGGCGCACGATGTTGGTCTTGTTATAAACGCACAAAAAACCAAAGTAATGCACATAGTATCGTCATATAAAACTAAGTCTACACAACCTATCATCTTGGTCCATGAACATCAGTGTCTACACGTTCAAAAGCCTACCAATACCTGTAATGCAAACCAATAGACGTGGTCCAACATCACACGTACCTTGGAATAATGATTGATAGCAAGTTTCATTGCCTTAATTTGTGATAAATTGCGTGTTTTACTGGCTAAACTCTTTGTTCTTCGTTATAAGCTTCCATACAAAACATTAAGAACCATGTACTTAGCATTGGTGGACTCAGTAATCTCATACGGGTTGAACAGCTACGGAAGTACGGAGATATTATCTTTATTGCAATAAATACAGAATATTTTTGAAATATACGGAGACGTATACACAGGTCAGTTCTTGGCTCTGTACTATTTCAGCTTTCTAATTTGTGATTTCAGCGCAAACGACAATTGATATTTAAAAGTGATATAAGGCCTATTTGCCTGACGAGTTCCCAGGGATGGATGGCCCTTATTTCGTCTCTGTTTCTGGTTATATACTTGATGTGTTCGTCCTATCACTTGATATCATAAAAAAAAAAACAAATAATGTGATTGAATTTCAAAATTTTCTATCGCAGGGTGCGACTTCAATGCACAATATAAGAATAATCATGATCAACTCATTTTACGTTCCACTGCACGATTGCCCAATGTGGATTGGGGGAGCTCACGCGTTTTCCAAATGTTGTGAAACTTCTTTCATACGCAGGTTTCATCATGATGACTTCTTTCATCATTAACGACAGGTATTGCTACTAAACACTTACAAATTTACGTATTTTAGAAATTAAAGCCATACAGTACATGTCACTACATTGGCTCGAACCGTAATCCTCTCAATCGAGAAGCAACTGCTCTCCCACTGGGCCACCTTGCAATGCTCTTGATCTTGTATAAATATATAGTCTGCCTTTTTTGAAGATGGAGTAAAATGACATTTGCAGGGTTGCCAACAAGACTTGTAGGAGACTGGTGAAACTCGTGTTCTGTTTTCACCAGGTTGCCACACCACGGACAAAATAGCGAAAATGTAATGAAATACATTATATACTCATACATTTTAAAATTTTTAAACGGACCTCTGTCTCTGGTGATGGAAAGTGACGATGAGGTTGACAATGGAGTATGTACACCTATAAAATGCCTATTCACTTTCGCCTGGGTCTAACTTATAGCATTCAGGTAACAAATCTGCAGGAAAGAAATTCCACTCCAATGCTATAAGCTCATGTACGCCACATAAATGTGGAAGCCTCACACTTTGTGAGTATCGTGGGTATATCAACACAATATATTCTTAGTACCAGCCCTACGCGTAGATAATGACCCGGCATCGTATTCCCGCGCTGTTAGAGAAAGATCATTCGTCTTTCTAATGCAGTTAATGTAATCACACAGATGATTGTGGATGCCGTGTAAATAAACGAACAAAGCGTGTTTTTCCTAAGTTTGGAAATTGTAATTTGAATTACAAATTGGTCCTTTAGGCGTTTTCGGATTATAAATACAGCGTTCATCTAAAAATAGCGTACAAAGGGATTAGCTACTTATTAACATTGCCAAAACAGTCTTAAGTAGGTGGGTTTAAAGACAAAAGTGCCAAAAGAGACATAAAGATGCCCACACTCCGGCGCGCAGCAAATAAACTGCAAGATATTTCAAAAAAGGTTTATTTCAAACCACAAAAATATATGTTTTTATCATACTCTTAATAAACCAACGCCCTTAATTACACAAACGTTTATGTACTACGGCACAAAAAACGAGAAACAAGAAATAAACGGTCTTAAAAAGGGAAACAAAACATGCTACCTCAGTAAGCCGAGGGCGAATTAAGAGGGCCTCGCAAAAATCCAGGTTATCTTAAAACATATTCTGCGTAGGTGTACGGAATTGGAGAGGGGTATGGGTAGCAGCTACTGGGGATACGTAAGCTATATTAACAGTATAGCTCATTGTGAGAGTTCGTCCAGAAAAGTACTGCTACCTTACCTATATCTGCCGCCAAGCAGTAATGTGAGCATTACTGCGTTCCGGTTTGGAAGGTTAAGGGTGAAATTATATAGGCATATAGGACTTGTCAACTCATGTCTCAGGATGACGGGCGAATGAAGAATTAATTATCTAGTATATTTTTATCTATTTGTAGCATTAGAGCCCTTGTGAAAGAGTTCGTCCAGGAAAGTACTGCCACCTTGCCTATTTTCTGCCGTCAAGCAGTAACGTGACCATTGGTAAGGCTGTTAAGGAAATCACAGGTACATGGGACTTGTCAACTTATGTCCCGGAGTGACGGGCGCAGTGGCAGTGCCTCTAAGATTTTTGCGATTTAATGTATGGATTGCCGTGTCGCTTATCACCAGGCGCACGACTTGTTCGTCCCGTCACTTGGTATTATTAAAAAACAGTCCTTAGAAATAGCTTATTGCTCTTAGAATTCAGTATAACAACGGTTTTCGAGTGCTGGTGGAGTTACTCCGTTTCTGTAGCGCATCACAAAGGTCGCTGAAGCACGCACAGATATATTTAACGCTATTGTGCAGAGCTGCCTCACTGATGAGCAGATTGCGGACCAGCACCAACCGTATTCTGGAGGTGTTTGCGTGTGAATCCGATTTCCCCATACACAAACATGTAAACTAGTTAATGACTATGTATACCAGCATTACTTCCAACAATAACTGTAAGATCTTTGTAATATTAACCAATGGATCCTAGCTATCTGAATAAAAATATTGCGAAAAACATTTTTGTGGAACTCTGAAATCTGAAAGGAAATAGTAAATGAAACTGTCGCGAACTTCTTGCGTTTTATTTTTTTAATATATTTGCTACGTATCGAGTTCTTAGGTTTTCGCAATTGTTACACTATTGTGAAACTATTTTTCCGGATTTAAATCGCGTATATTTGTTTTTTCAAACAAACCAGTCAACCGTGACCATGGGTCCTGTAAAGGGCCCGAAACGTCGGTTTGTTTGAAACAACAAATATACGCGATTTAAATCCGGAAAAATAGTTTCATTTCCTATTTTTGCTACGGTTTTTGTTTTTGTATGTTTTCGTTGAATTATATTTTGTTATTGCGTTTCACTCATATTTGCGCTCATTTTGTCGCCTTCTTCACTCCATACTCACACAGTCCACTTCAAAACTTATTAGTTGTAATTAAATTTAGAAAAATAATTGATAAGTTTTCATCGATTCGATCGTGGAATATATAACAGAAAATGTCGGTGATTTGTTGAAATCATCAAAAAGATGTTGGATTAAGATTCCTGTAAAACAAACATTCCTTTTTAAAATTTAAAAGCATTTTAAAAGCTCATTCAGGAACTTAATTTTATTTAATTTAACTAGACGCTGGCGGCTGCGGTTCCACCCTTATGTTGTGGATATTCCAAAAATTCGCACGAAGCATTACGCTTCCACATTTAAATGGCGAACGGGTATGGAATTCCTTGCCTGCAAACTTATTCCCCGAACCTTGGGAGTGAGTAGGCATTATTCAGGTGTGCACGCTCCATCGTCGACATCATCGTCACTTTCCATCAGTTGAGATAAAAGTCAAATGAGCACTTATTCTATTCTAAAAAAACTTAATAAGGCCCTTCTAAGTTTGTAAGGCATTAAGTGCCCCTTTTGGATATTCACGACAAAAAAACTTCTTCTCAAAATATGTTTAACCTCGATGCGAATAAAGTTTAAAAACTGTTATATGCATAGGTATAATATCGGAATAGGTTACGAAATTATACTCTATGGTAAAGGGAGAAATAGGAGCTACAATTTGCGAAGTGCTTGCTGAATCCGTTAATGTGTCAAATAAATTACTCTTTACTCCTGGCGAGGACTTACAGTCGTTTTAATTTTCATGTTTGCGCATGTTGAGTAAAACAAAAAATAGTATCATTTTCAAAGGCAAATAATTCTGAAGATTTGGAATGTAGGTTATCTACAGATGGAGTGTCTCGTTGGCCTTTAAAGCAGATTAACCTAAACAACCTCATTGTTTGTGTGTCCAATTTTCCGTCCGCGCATCTTTCGTTGCAACCTGACTCGGAGCGATCGTGTTGTATAATTTTATTTGTTACGTAATTACGTCACCACACTATAAACGCCTACCTACCGTCTAATAGGTATATTTATATATTTTATTGCTATATTTACTTACGAACTTTTACAATCTATAATACACACAGTAGTAACACAATGTACAAAGAATGCATATACAAATATTGAAGTATTTTAGTTTATTAAACATTTTAGTTTATTTTATTTGGCGACACGCACGTTCGTCACTCATCTCATCATCATCATCATTCAGCCATACGACGCCCACTGCTGGGCATAGGCCTTCCCCAACGATCTCCACGACGATCGGTCCTGCGCTGCCCGCATCCATCGGCTTCCCGCGACCTCCACCAGATCGTCGGTCCACCTGGTGGGGGGCCTACCCACTGAGCGTCGTCCGGTGCGCGGTCGCCATTGAAGAACCTTTCCGCCCCAACGGCCATCGGTTCTCCTAGCTATGTGCCCCGCCCACTGCCACTTCAGCTGAGCAATTCTTCGAGCTATGTCGGTTACCTTAGTTCTCCTACGGATTTCCTCATTTCTGATTCTATCACGCAGGGAAATACCCAGCATCGCTCTCTCCATTGCCCGCTGAGTGACCTTGAGCCTTCTTATGAGGCCCATAGTGAGGGACCACGTTTCTGATTCATATGTGATCACTGGCAACACACACTGGTCAAAGACTTTCGTCTTGAGACATTGAGGTAATTTGGACGCAAAGATTTTTTGGAGTTTCCCGAACGCTGCCCATCCGAGCTGGATTCGACGAGAGATCTCTTTCTCAAAGTTGGACTTACCTAACTGGACTGTCTGCCCCAGGTAT
This sequence comes from Hyposmocoma kahamanoa, assembly GCF_003589595.1. NCBI lineage: Eukaryota > Metazoa > Arthropoda > Insecta > Lepidoptera > Cosmopterigidae > Hyposmocoma > Hyposmocoma kahamanoa. The sequence continues at coordinate 5,487,301 of NW_020653743.1, read as the reverse complement.
ACGTAATGGTCAACAACTTCGAGTGTAATGCTCCCAATTTTAACTGGAGCGGGTACAACATGAACATTCGACATGATCTTCGTCTTGTCCATGTTCATCTTAAGACCCACTCTTTGGGAAACACTACTAAGATCTTCGAGCATTGTGTTCAGGTCTCTCAAGGTCTCAGCCATAAGAACTATATCATCGGCAAATCGAAGGTGTGTTAGGTACTCGCCATTGATGTTGATGCGAAGTCCTTTCCAGTCCAGAAGCTTGAAAATATCCTCCAACGCAGCAGTGAACATCTTTGGAGATATCACATCTCCCTGTCTCACGCCTCGTTGTCACACTCACACTCATCTCAGCTCAGGGTTTATTGAAAACCAGCGCTACAGTCAATTATGGCTGTGGCATAAGCTGAATGAAGTCAACCGAAGTCAACTGAAGACAACCGCACAAATGGCAGTACAACATTTAATTTTGTAGTCGTTATATTTACTTTTTTGTTTTTTGTCTGCTTTGTCCTATTTTGTTTGTTTTGTCTGTTTGGTCCTATTTTATGGTTTTTTTTGTTTTTTTTATTTGTATTTTTTTGTTTTTTTTTGTGTTTATTAATTCTTTTCATTTTTTAGTGTTATCAACATTATTTTTTTTTTGTATCTATGTGTTGTGGCATTGCAATAAATGTCTATTCTATTCTATTCTATCTATTCTATTCTATTTTGCGTGATCTCTCAATACTGCTATGTTGCATTCGTGTCTCGAGGTAGCTGCAGTGTACGCGATTAAAAAAATAAGGAAACTTTCAGACGTCGAAACCGCTAGATTGGTTTACTTCAGCTACTTTCACAGTCTAATGACATACGGCATTTTGCTTTGGGGTAATGCCGCCGATATCAACAGAATCTTTGTCCTGCAGAAACGTGCAGTTAGGGCAATTTACAATCTGGGCCCCAAAGTATCTTTGAGAGATAAGTTTAAGGAAATTAACATTCTTACACTAGCCTCACAGTACATTTATGAGAATGTAATTTAAGTTAAAAGGAATAGTAATTTATTTATGAAAAATAGTGACAGACATAACATTAATACGAGGAATAGAAATAAACTAGCTTTTCTTGATAGTCGTCTTCACAAAGTCAAAAAATCATTTAAGGGGCAATGTATATGCTTCTATAACAAGATTCCGGTTGATATACAAAATTTGCCTTACACGAGGTTTAAAACTATAGTGAAACAAAAACTTTATACTAAAGGTTATTATACAACTTCTGCGTACTTGGATGACAAAAATCCGTGGTAGTAACCCGTTTAGCTCATGGAGGTAGTCTCGATCTCTGATGTTTCAAATAATAAAAAAAATATTGTAAATGATATTTACAAAGAGCAACCCCTAGAGTTTCTTGCTCATTCTTCTCAGGGGAATCTGCCTTACGAATGAGCGGTAGAGTTTAACCATTGTGACGATTTCAAGTGTAATAATGCTTACCTATGAAATAAAGATTATTTTGAATTTGAATTTGAATTAGCTTTGATTAGTCCACTCGTCTACTTTCTGTCTAGCAGCATCGAGTAAAATTTAAATTTTAAACATCAAACTTGACGTGCTTTTGACTCTGTACCACAAACGTGTCATTCGATTCGGCATCATTAGATTTGAATTCGACGCCTTAAGCAATTTGTAACAATAAAAGTAGGTTTCTGATCCTACTTTTAAGTCGTTTAATAAAAAAATTAAATGGACTTAATGTGCTTCACACAGAAGAAAGAAACAAATTAACTATATGTAGTAGTGTAGAAAAATAGGTCAGATAATAAACATTTCATTCAACCAGCAACGTTTCATCTTTGCTTTTACAATTGAATGAAAAAAAAAAATGTATTTATCTAAAAGTAATATATGGGTTCTACAGTCACTTTGTGTAAATAAATTATAACGGACTACTATACTTGCGTAAGCGCATACCATTGCGAATAACAAAGTACAAGTTTATAAATCAGTAATTATAATAAGTCTATGACAGCCCAAATGTTGGAAAGGTAAGGTAATGTTTTTTTATTATTCATAACATAAACCTACTAATTACATTATGGGATTACTCATTTTCTCCTGAAAAGAACCTGTTTATTAGACTTATAAGCAAGGGTTTGTATATTTTCGTTTGTGCTTTAGTTGTATTAAGTAATTTACGTCTTAATCTAAGCCTCGGTTTTGTTCATTCGGCCAGGCTTATAGGAAATTTAATTTTAGCTTAATGTATTTTGAATACAATTAGTGTACAATCTAATATTTTCTGTAGTCTTTATTTATTGTACAGGGAAAGAACTAAGTAAATTTAATTTTGAGCGAGTATTTGTGGCGTTTTATACAGCGGGATGAGTTAATGCAAACGCGCGCCTTGTAATGTACGCATAGTGGTCAGGTAAAAGTTATTTATGCATTCCCGTGTGATTCACCGGTCTCTTTTGTTTACTAGTGCTAAAATTTATACTATACGAGCTAGCGCTCGAAATTGCGAGTGAATAATTTAGTATAAATAAACTAGGGGTTTAGTTTTACGAAATATATTATTAATTGATTCTGTGTGTTGGAGATATGGAGATATCCATTGCACAAAAGTTTTTGGTACTTCGTCTAATCGTATTGATGGCGTGCACTAGAATGTTTGCCATGGTGGTGAAAAGATTTGTAAATCGGCGTAAAACATCGGCTGTGCGCCATAAATGTACAGGAAAGAAAGGGTATGCGGTGCGGGGAGGCTCCGTTCGTGCACACCCAGATGAAGATTAACATATCTTATAGAGTAGCAGTAGAGCTCCTTGTGAAAGAGTTCGTCCAGGGAAGTACTGCCACCTTACCTATTTCTGCCGCCAAGCAGTAATGTCAGATTACTGTGTTCCGGTTTTGAAGGGTAATGACTTGATATTATAAAAAAAGAAGAATTACATCTTTTATCCAGTTCACCTTAGCACCTGGCAGAACCATCAGTGTCGTAGTTCGAGTGAATTGCGGCATAATGCTGTGCCAGGTCCTTTTTGCTGACACGGTACACTCAACTCTACACCCCGACACAATATAACACTCCAACCCATATCCGCAAACCTAGACTAGCCTTTTTCTTTTATCGTGACCTCTATACCTACGTCATAAACTTGTTTGTAATGTACTGTGATTCATCAAATAAAAGAGCTACCTATCTAGCTATTTATTTATTACTATGTTTTAGAGAAACGAATTTGGATCCTGTCACCCTGAGATATAAGATGACAAGTCCCATGTGACCATACTTTCTCTAAAATATATAAGTGTATGAATATATGTACTTGGTTAAAGTGGATAAATTATAATTTATTACAAGATATAAATGTAATAGTAATAATTATCTTTAATAATAATTATAAAAACAATATTATGATTAATTATCTATATTCGCTAACTATACGCCCAAGCTTGAAATGTATTTAAATTTTATTAACAGTGTAACTTTGCTACGTCCTTACAGGGTATCACATGTAGGTACCAAAAATAGATGTAAGTTTAATCCGTATCATCCATGTGAAAGGTAAATAAATGAATATGGATTGTTTGGGTTGATTGGGTGGATTGTTTGATTTCGCAGGACTCACAGACGTCCCTATCCCCGAATAAACGTGTAAAAGTTTTTACACCTTTTTATCATGCTGATGTGTTACTTTATTATATATGTATAAATCTCCTAATTTATTTTCACGAAAGAAAAGGTAAATAGTCCATTTTAATGTAACTCAAAGGCTAACTAATTATTGCATGAGAATTACTAAAACTAAGAAAACTTAACTTAACTTGTATGCCATAAGGCGGATAATAGTGATTCAAAATTCATTCTTGTAACAACTTTATAACCTGTGTGTCACAAAGAAATAAAATATTTGATTTGATTTGAAGGCTTCTTATATAAAAAATAAATAAATAAAAATAAATTAATACACATCTGAGGGTGGATTTCACCAAAGTCGAATAAGTCTTATTCCGAGAACAAGACGCTAATTACTTACGCCTTATTCTTGGAATATATCCTATTCTTGGTTAAGTCTTGTGCGATATATAAGTCTCAAGTAATAAGCGTCTTGTTCTTGGAATAAGACTTATTAGATTTTGGCGAAATACACTCGAAAAAATTTAAAATTCCATTTGCGACGTAAAACCCCGGATTAATTTATTTACATTGTTAATTATAAATTTCTTTCAAATAAATCCTTCAAGTGCAGAGTTAATGAAATTTTAATATTTTTATTTCTTCCTGTAAAATTAGTTGGTTATTGATTATTATAACACGTACGCTTAGTCGGTGGGGCCGTTGAATTTATGTAAAAACTGGGTAGTATTCTGTTCCTAGGCGTAAGATTCTAACAGTTAGAAAACTACGAAAAGCGCTACAAGCTATTGTTTCCTATCCTCTTTAGAAGCTACTAAATTCTTTAACTAGTACGTGCGAAACTCGCCTCGTTTCGGCGAAGAAAAGCATTTCGTTTTAGTCTTCCGTTCGCTCAGAGGAACGTAACGAGCATTTAAGGAATGCGCAACCTAACGCCATTTTGTAAACTACTTTCGCAAATATATTTATTGCTCTTTACTATAATGAATGGCTATTGTTATAAGCGTGCGAAAGTTTGTGAATGAATTTGTTATACCACGGATTTGTGTGTACTGTATTCCTAAATTATCACACTTTTTTCAGTAAGTAAACTTTTATTGAGAAGATTCTTTATTTCCTATAGAAATATGCAACAATATATAACAAATATTGTAGTTTTGATAGGATAATTTATAGAGCCTTTTTTGTATAATTCCTAGTGACGGGACGAACAAGTCATGCATCACGCTTATCCATAACAGTTGCAGTGCCCCTCAGAGATTTAAATCGCAAAGATCATAGAGGCACCGCCACTACGCCGGTCAGCCTGAGACATAAGTTGATAAGTCCCATGTGCCTGTAATTTCACCAGCACCCTTACCTGTACAAAAGGAACGCAGTAACGTGAGCATTACTGCTTGGCGGCAGAAATAGGTAATGTGGCCGTACTTCCCTGGGCGAAATCTTTCACAAGGAGGTCTACTGCTACTAAACTAAGATACCCTGTATTTTAAGCCTAGCTTGAACTAAGATACCTTGTATTTTAGGTCACCAGTTCTTCGCCTCCAATTTCTACGATCAACATCAACCCATTTGTACGTCCCACTGCTGTGTACGGGTCTCCTCTCAAGCAAGGATTTATGCCATAGTCCGCCACGCTGGCCAATTGCGGGTTGATGACTTCCGAGGGCTGTGAACCTTCTTCGACGTGCAGGGTTCATAACGATGTTTTCTTTCACCGAAAAGATCATAGTAAATTTCAAATTAAATTTCACACGTAACTACCCAGAAACTTAGATGTGCGAGATCGGTTTCGAACTCACGGCCTTTGGCTTCTTAATCTACGTCCACGGGGTTTATAATGAAACCTTTAATTAATGATAACAATTTTTTTTATAACATCAAGTGACAAGATGAACAAGTCGTGCACCTGATGGTAAGTTACATGCCTGTCCTTAACAGTTACAGCGCCACTCAGAAATTTAAACTGCAAAGATTTGAGGGGCACTGCCACTGCATCCGTCACCCTAGACACATAAGTTGACAAGACCCATGTGCCTGTACTTTCACCAGCATCCTTACCCTTTAAAACCGGAACACAGTAATGCTGACATTACTGCTTGGTGGCAGAAACAGGTAAGGTTCGAACTCTTTCACAAGGAGCATCACTGCTACTAAATTTCCATTAAAATACCATTCATCCATTCAATTCCCTAATTAAGCTAAAGTGATCAATGACCTCAACCAGGCCCAAAATGGGACAGGAATATTTACTTGTGTCATTCAGCAGGATACCGTAGTAATCTTTCAACCGATCATCGATGTTACGGTAAATATAAAAAGTGTAGTAAACCGTAAAAAGGCCGGAAGCTGCAATAGTACAGTTGTATACGACGCGGCGCTCGTAAAACACGTGTTCGGGGCACTCATATTAAAAATAAAACTTGAGTAACCGCGGTTATGCTATTTATTTATTTATGACTTAGCGTTGAGTGCTGTTCAATAATTTATGAGATTATTTTTTTGGGTTAAGGGGAATTAGGAAAGTTACTCTTATCAAATACATGTAACTTTACTAGTTTCTCGCAAAACAAAATATACTGCGCCCAGTCATTTCTCTATTTTACCATTTTCCACTAAGGCAGAGCAACATGATCTTTATTTGGGTGGGAGGATTTACAAAGTTTGAAAGATTTATTTTTGTTTTTGGTGAAAGTATTATACACGGGTTTTGAAAAGTCTAAGCACTAAAAATGTGTTCATATATCCTACATAATCTTAGTAAAGAGTACTAAAACACCAACTTACAAAGTTCGTGGAATTACATTTTTTTTAAGTTTAAGTTTTATTGAATTCGGTTACCGAAAAGTGCGCGAAATCGAATTCATCCCCCAGTTTGTCATCCTTAGTGTAACATACATAAAAATATACAGTCATAGAGAATTGAGAGCGTCCTCCTTTTTTGAAGTCCGTTAAAAATGTTTGAATATCGTAATTTTTTTACGATTTTTTTAAGGGATGATTATCGTAAACGGTGTCATTATTTCGCAGATTTTACTGTGCCGGCTATAAACTGTTCATATAAACTCGTACGTTACAAAAATTCCTGCGCCCGGATGTAGCACCGCTTCCGCGGTGTAGCCAGACCATAACTGTACTCAATACACTCGACATTTACCACTTTACGCCCCCTTAAAACAATAAAATATGCAAATTATACAGACGTCACACGTAACTTAACACTATATACGCGGTTTTATTTTATTAACCCGAAACTAACATTGCGTTCCTATCGCAAACACAAACAACTAGTTTTACGAGTTTAAAAAATTGAGATTAAAATTTATTGACTTCATATACTTATATGCATCAGCTGTTAATGTATGGGTAGTCAGGTTGTCGCGTTAGAGCATGGGTTCTCAAACTTTTTGGCGGTACCGGTGACTTATCTGTGATATGTATTCAAAAAAGGAACTACCACTATCACATTGAAAAAAGTAAAGTAGGGCCATTGACTTACAAATAAATGGACGACGGGTCTAATAAAAAAGCCACGAAAAAAATGTCCCAAGTCAACCTATTTAAACGTAGTGACATGTAAAGGAATATGAAAAAGTTAAAACGTTGAATTTAAATTGTAATGTCATCGCAGTACTGTCTAATTTTGCTTGCTTCGCTGTCAGTCGAACAAACGAAGACTAAAGCGTGAATGACGCTCTGTATACGATTTTAACGCCCTATAAGTTTGGACACTTTTTAGCGCGGACCCGACGTCTATATAATTGTAAGTCAATGCCACCACCACAAAAAATTATTGAAAACACGAATATTTTATATTAACGTAACACAAACAAATATAACGAAAAAAAATATACATACATACGAGTATGTATCGTAGTTTATATAGATTATTCAGGTCTTTTTTTCAAATGCAGTAGCACCCCCTGGGCAGCATCAACGCCCCCAATTGCTTCCGAGGTCCCTACGGGGGCGTTGGGTTCACTTTGGAAAACTATGCGTTAGAGCATAACGTCACGGTCACGGGTGTGCCCATTGTATGCCAGTCTGGTTTAATAATGTAGCACTATGTTGACAAAAAGAAAGCTAAAGATAATTTTGATAAAACAAATTGGAATACAGCATGATTTCTCAGTTTTTATTTTGATGGACATGGGCCCGTAACGTTGGGTTGTTTGTTTGTTTGTTTGTCCGTAAACCTTGACTGCGCCACTGGATAAAAAGGCAAGTTGAATCTGAGCTCGCCCAGGTGGCTGTAGGGAAAAATATGCATCAGAGATCTGAATGTAAATATGTAATCAATAAACTAAACTACCGCGTTTGCGTTAAGATTTTTATTTAGATCTTAATCATACGTTTATAAGGTTTAAATTAAAATCTTAACGCAAACGGGGTAATTATGTTTATATATTTGAAAACTTACACTAAGGCCCCAGTACACAGTGGTTTTCCAAGCGAGATACCTTGTGTATTTACGGACTAATAGGCGGTTCGAAAGCCGCTAGGTGGCGCTACCGAAGCGAAGAGTTATTGAATATTTTAAATACATAATAAAAATAACCAGCCATATATTCGTACTAACAGAGCGGCCATTATTTGACTGCAACATTGTTGTTCCGTTGCACGGCTCTGCGATTTTATGGGCGCAGTTAACCGGTACAGTGTAATTATTTATTATATACCAACGAGTTTATTTATAAGTATGAATAACTATGAACTTTATGAAACTTTCAAGTGCTACCTCTTGGAAAACTAGAACAGCTTCACATTTAAAACTTGCAAGTAAGTTACTTAGTTAAGCTCTTATACTTAGAGCATTGTTGGGAAAAAAAAACCACAAATTGGCGGAAAAGCAAAGAGTGCAAAGAATTGTTGTGTTTTTTTTTATTATTATCTTTATTAATTATTTTTTTAAGAGCGTTCACAGTCCAGTTGGAAAACAACCGCTTCGTTGCTTCTCGATTGAGAAATCGACGGTTATAGATCGTTCAATGCACCCAGAGGCGGTATGTATCAATTTCTCACAGATGGCGCTACGGCTAGAAAGTCGTTAAATACAAAGCCAAAGATCTGCAAGAAGCACATAGAAAAATTGGTAAGGTCCGTTGGTTCGTTCCGTGGCTTAGCTGGCATAGCGTCTGTCACGGTGTGCTAGAAGACACTGGTTCAAATCCAGCCGGATCGAAGGATTTTTTTCTTAATGTTCGATCTTTGTACAGTCAACATCACATCAAGCTACACATTGACGTATCTTGTTCCGTTGTACTGGAGGCGATTTTCGAACAAAAATGCGTAGTCTGATGCGCTATTGTCCGCACTAATGATTGCAACAATATTTAAACTTTAATAAATGTTTACAAACTCATGCACGCAAAGTTAGTAACTTAGCTAATTCCAGTTACTCAGTTGTTTGATTTCTACAGTCTGTTCTTTCGTTTATATGTATTTATTTTTCTTCTTGTAAGTTTACTGTGTACTTGTATGTTTATGTTAATGTTAATAAATATATCT